>NC_056730.1:680536428-680573928 GCF_019279795.1 Protopterus annectens
ATTAGTACCAAAATTCATAACAAGTCTGGTTTTTGAATTAGCTTGTGACATCACACTTGCCTGTTCTACATCTAAATTCCTATTTATCAAGAAATCATCCCAGATATAATTTGATGCAACAGCTTTATCTCTTTTGATGTTTTTGTTTAAATAACCTCTCCTAACAAATCTATGACCCATTTTCTCCAGTTCAGTTTCGTAGCATACATCTTCACTACAAATGCGCCTAAGTCTCTGAAATTGAGCTCTCGGTATATTAGATGTAATATGTCTAGGGTGGCAACTACTCGCTTCTAAGATGGCATTCTTAGTAAAGGGCTTTCTATAGAGACTCGTCTTCATGGTACCATCTGGATTCTTGGTTACAGTAATATCCAAGAAATCAATGCTCTTAGTTTCAATCCTGTCAATAAACTTTGGGCCAAATTCATTTGAGTTCAAATACTTCACAAACTCAGACCAATTTTGAGTGGTTCCAGACCAAATACCCCAGCAGTCATCCAAGTAATGATGTCACATAATGAGTTCTTCCTTGAAAGGGTTAGAGTCACTATATATCAGCTGCCACTCTATATTCCCCATAAAGAGGTCTGCATATATGGGTGCAAATGTAATGCCCATCACTTTTTCCATCATTTGCAAATAACATTCACCACAAAAGTAGAATGCATTATGTTCCAAAACCAATTGTACTAAAGTTAACAAAAAGTCAACATGCCTAGGCTAATATTTACCATATACTTCAAGCCAATATCTCAAGGCCCGAATACCCCCTCTATGTGGGATACTCGTATACAATGATTGAACATCAAGGGTACAGAGATACGATTCAGAGTTTACTTGCAGGTCTTTCATTAAACATAAAAAGTTGTTAGAATATTTTAATCTAGCTCTAACCAGACTGAGCGATGGTTTTAATTCATGCTCCAGGTATACCGATAAAGGTTCTGTCAGGGATCCTCTCCCTGACATAATGGGTCTGCCTGGAGGACTCTGTATGGTTTTGTGTATCTTGGGCAAGATATAGAATTGTTGGGGCTTGGGATTGTCTGCAAGAAACTGTTTATATAGGGATTTTGATATATCCCCATTTAACTTGGCATTTAAAAGAAATTCATCAATTTCTCTTTTAAAATCCATTGTAGGATCTAATGACAGGTTATAATAAAACCTACCATCCTTCAATTCCCTTAAAGCTTCTCCCATATAATCAGTTTGTGCCCATAACACAATAGCACCCACCTTGTCTGCCTTGACTATCACAAGATTTTTATTACTCTGTAGTTATGTCAATGCATGTCTCTCATGTCTGGTTAGATTATCACCAAATTCCTTGAAAACAGAGTTCTGATTAATATGTAAATCATGTAGTACCATGTCTTCAAACAATTTCACTCAGGGGTGGTATGGTGGTTGAAAATCCGATTTCTTAAAAAGAAAAGCATCAGAAGCAGCATAATTACCATCATCATTAACATCAGCTTTAGTAATGAAAACGTCTCAAATTCAAAGCTCTACAAAACTGTTTAACATCAGTACACATATCAAACTCAGAAATGAAACATGATAACTGAATCCTTTATTTAGTACACTTTTCTCTTGTGGCATTAACTCGTAGTCAGTTAAATTGACTATTAAGTTATCCATTTCTTCATTACAATTTTCTGCTATTCTTTCATTAATTCCCTGAATGTTTGCTCTATGCTGCTCCCAGGTCTGTCTTTGATGTTTACGTCCCTCTCTCCTAAAAGGCCACCTCTTCCCCTGGATTTTTTATGTACAGGTGTGCCAAATCTTCCAAAAACTCTTTATATATGTGTGTGACATATGGTGCATTGAATAATTTACTGTATACGAAACCTGTATTTATATATATTTTCCACTCTGTTCCTTTAAATATTGGTAAGCATATTGCCATTTAAATATGTGGAGATTTGTTTTGTGTATTCACACTGGTGACACCAGGGGGCAAAACCGGTCACTGGTCTGTGTTAGTGAAGCAGTGTGACTGCTATGTAGATTACCTGAATGTTTGCTCCACTTATTGTACTTGGATTAAACATACTACACTAATTTAATGTTTGTTTGGGTCCCTTTGGATTTCCATTTGGAGACTTTGAAAGGATTTATTTGAGTGCTGGAAAGTTGGTTTTGTGTTTATATATATATATATATATATATATATATATATATATATATATATATAAATAAATAATATATATATGTTTGTGTGTGTGTGTGTGTGTGTGTGTGTGTGTGTGTATATATATATATATATATATATATATATATATATATATATATATATATATATATAGAGAGAGAGAGAGCGGAAGAGAGAGATGTGTGCTGGATAACAAGTTGAAATATATTATAGTGATCATTTTTCTTTCACTCATATTTAGTCTAACACTAGAGGAGTTTATGGAAGGTGGCTGTCTACAATACAAGACAGTAGCCTAAAATAACCATAAATGCTAAAATCCATGATAGAAAAAAACAAAATTCACATACTGAAGACATAAAAATGCTCTGAACAATATTGATGGTAGGATGAAAGAGAAGAAAACTGAACATTTAATGAAATAGAACACATTGCCCCTTAACAAAGGTGAGGACTTCAGAAACATGGAAAGAAGGTCGCATATAAGTATTTTGGAATACCAGAAAAATCAGAAGGAATTGATATGATAACATTTTTAATTTCTTGGATTCCACAGTTTTTAAATTTACAAGATGCAGTCCTATGAAACAGAAAGTACTCATTGCAGTACTGGTAAACTAATGTCTTTAAATCTATCTGCTCAACCTGTATCCATAGTTGTGAAATTCCAGTCCTTTCTAGACAACCAACTAGTTCTGAAGACAGCCTGATTTAAATCTCCTTTAAAATGTGACAAACAGCAAACAATTTGATAATGATTATGCTTGAAAGACCCTGAAAAGAAGAATAGAGTTTTGTCTGTTAATCAGTCTATTAAAACAAAACAAAACAAAACAATATTAAAACATCATCTATTATAATCCACAAGATTAAAAATACTGGTATGCATTGGTAAAAGGATCTTCAACACTCTGGATGAATTCAAGATCTTTGGCAAAACAATAACTTCATCTCACTTTGTGCAGACTTAGACTGCTCAACAACCACCATGGAAAGAACCTCAGAGAAAAAATGGAAGTGAAACTATAGGTAAAAAACTGAAAGTGGCACCAGCATTGGCAACAACAGCTAAAGAGAAAAAAGACTTATACATTCTATATTTAAACATGTTTAATTGTTTATATATCACTAGTATCTTTTAAGACTATTGCCAATGAAAAGGCAAATGGGCACTTTCCAAATACTATACTTCCCACTATGGCTTATTACACTTGTATTAAGAACTGTACATCCAACCCTAAATGCTGTCATCATGAGGTAAGAAGTCTTGGCTATTAGTGATTGGAGTTAAAAAAGAACTATTTGTATAATTGTCCATTAAAGACATACATTTCTTTAAAGGTAACATTATTTGATTCAAAATATACCGAGTGTGACTATGACAACATTAAAACAATTGTGACAATTTTAAATGCTGTATTTATATAATTTACTTCAAAGGATTATCACAGGGAACAGAAAATATGCAAATTAGCCTATACACAAGCTTTCAGACACTATATTAAATGCTTTCCAGGTTCATAGGTTCATAGGTATATACTAGGCTAATGGACACCAGTGCTTTTATAAGCTTAGTCATGTAATACAACTCAGTTATGTCCCTATGTATCATGGGCATTTATTAGGAGCATTGTGTTAGGAAGTTAATAGAGGTTATATGAGGGGAGGTATGTTAGTTTGTGCATTACTGTCTGTCTATGTCTATCAGAGACTTGGGGGCCAGACCTTATGGTGAATTTCCAATTTCCCATCAGCTGGTAAAGGTTAAGTTTAAATAGGGCTAGGGATGGACTCTGCTTCACATGGGGAGAGAGCACATATCTCCAGCATTATCTGAGACATCTACATACATCTCTCTGTGTATATGTGGTATCTATGTCACAATCAAACCTTAAACCCTTGGATATATTATTTCTGATGTGGTTCATTTTGCAGATGTACAAAAGTTCCATTAGAGCTGGATCCAAGGATATATTGTATGCCAGGTATAGGTCACCTCTCAATAACCTGTAGGAGAGAGAGTGTTTAGAGATTGGGCTTTAAGGCAATCTATACAAGGCAATATGTTTATACCCTAGATTCTCCTGGTAAGGCCTCTTTGTGGACCTTCCAACTGTTACGTATGTTTGGATAAGTGCATGCTGAATGGAGCATTATTCCCAATGGTGGGTCTGATAAGGGACAAATAAAGAGCCACTATAACTTTCCTGGACCTGGAACCCATGCCTTTACCTATAATTTGGGTGACATAGAATGAATTTCTTTCTACCTTGGCCACATATGGGTCAAAGGCCAGATCACTGACTACATATGATTCTAGATGCCTGATTACTAAGTCAGCTCTTTGGGGGTGTCTTATTGATGGAATAATTAACCTGAGTGGCAGTTTTCCCAAAAGGTGCTATAATGCATTTCTTGTGAATCTGGCACTAGTCATTTGTTTGTATTAGACCCTCTTTCTTGTAAGATATTTGTATCATGGGGGGAGTCTATGATATCTCCAGATTTGCAGTCATCTTTGAACATGGTCAACCAAAAGCCCTTGACATTAGCCTTTATCTCCAAGAAGTAGATGCCAAATAGGAGAGGTTCTAGCACAGAGCCCTGAGGTACCCCACTGATGACCAGTCTCTAAGTGGAGGTGGTATCACTAATTCTGTCTTCCTGCATCCTGCCTGTGAGCTAGCTGGCAATCCAATGAGTTATGTAGGGTTCTGTGCCCATTTTGGTGAGTTTGTTAAGTATACCCGAATGGAGTATTGTATCAAATGCCTTAGCCAGTTAAGGCACCATTTCCCCCCTCATCCATTGCCTTGGTGACCTTTTCAAAGAAGTACATTAGGTTTAGTAGGTAATACTTTTCCTATGCATGAGTCATATCTAATTAGTTAAAGATGAATATATTACATCAGATGAAGTTTTGCTCCCTTACTTGTGCTTGAGTGTTAAGTTCTTTTTCCCACCTCACATCTCAGCCACCATTATGTGAGACTTCCCAAGATAGTGGGCTGTGTACATGTTAGTTTATAAAGTTCATTGAACATGTGGGAGAAACAGGCAAATGTAGGTTTTGTAAAACCGAATTGGAAACAATTGCACACCTTGTTGCTGGTTGTGGCATACTAAAGGCAGAAGGACTGTATACTGAAAGGCATAATAATGTGGCGAGACTGTTGCACTGGGGATTGTGCAAACATTATGGTACTGAAGTGGCTGAAAAATACTGGAAACACGAGCCACAAAGTTTCATAGAAAATGAATAAGTCTACATCACATGGGATCATCCATTGCCAACAGTTCAAAAGATAGATGCTAGAAAACCAGATATAGTGGTCCAAGAAAAGAAGACAAGAGTAGCATTGATCATTGAAATTTCCATACCCAGTGACTACAGTGTCTTGCACACAGAGAGACACAAAGTCATAAAATATCAGGATCTGCAGGCAGAAATGAGAGCAATGTGGAAGAAAGATACCCAGACAGTTCCAATAGTAGTAGGAGCAACTGGTCTTATAAAAAAGAATTTACAATCGTATTTAGATATGTTACCAATACATGTAACTCCATACAAACTGCAGAAGGAGTCATTACTGGGCACATTGTGGATGCTGTGAAGACCATTACTGGCTGACATCAAACAATAATAATTTCATGAACTTTAATCGTACTTTGACTTAGGAATGGAGTCCATTCCCATTATGGTATTAGAAACCCAAAAGACTTGGAGAAATTAAAAGTGGGAGGAATTATTCAGTAGGAACATGAGATTGTTTACTGTTTGCACTGTACCAAAAGATCAAGGGACTTAAAGAAAGTACAGCTGTGTAAGTTGAACTTATCATAACAGTAGGTGTTCAAATGATCACTGCTGCAGCAGCTTTTGCTATAGGGGTTATATCCTGCAAAGGATATAACAGCCAGCCAGCTTCCAAAGTGTCAGGGCACCTACCACACACTGTCAAACAGCTTGAGCTCAACTGACTAAAAAGATGTTTGGGCCAAAGCCCTTCAGAGCTTTCCTGTCAGTAGAGAGAGGGAGGCTGAGCCCGGAAAGGACAAGGCTAGGGGTAAAAAAAATAATAAATGTCCATGCAATGTCAAAAAAAATAAAGCACACCAAAAAACAAGGAGGATGGAGGGAGGGAGTGGCTACAAGTGATCATTCCAACATCTACTGTTATGGTAAGTTCAGCTTACAGAACTATACTATGTTCTTCATATTGATAACTGCTGAAGTTGCCTTAGCTATATGGGTAGATTGCATACCTTGCAACCTCTTACAGTAGGAAATTTGGACAAAGCCATACATAAAAGTGGGACAAAGGTCCAAACATAGAGACAATTTGTAAATATTGTTCTTACAAACTTATAAAGTAGATAGAATAACAAATTTTGCATTAGCATGAATTTCCTGATGGGTATGAAGTCTGAAACACAAATATCTGCATTATTTTCTAACTTTAGTCTTTAATGATTTGACACTAATTTGTCAGAAAATCACAATTTTATGAAAAATGGATCAAAAATATGAGGCAAAAATTTGGACATTCTGCGAAAATCTGTACAGTTGAGAGGTATGCTAGATTGCCATAGCTAACTATATTCAGGAGGTAGAAGGAAAAGGGTCCAGGAGACCCTGGAGAATGATCCTAGCAAAACGGGATCAAGACATAGAGAAGGAATCCATCTTATAGTGCTTTGTAAAAGTATGTACAGAGGATCAAGTAGCAACTTCTAGAATACTTCTAGAATCCAACCCTTTCCAAAAAGCCATAGAAGAAGCCAAGGTCCTTGTAGAGTGCACCTTGACCCAACGTGGTGAGTATAACAAAAGGTAATAGCCTTAGGCATCCATTTGTAAATAGCCTATTTTGACACAGGCTGTCTCTTCTTACCTTCACAAGAAATGAACAATTGATCAGATGATCTGAAAAATTTAGCTCTGTTAAGATAATATCTGAGTTGTCTATGGACGTCCAAGGTATGGAGTATCCTGTCTCCATCATTTTCTAGGTTCAGGAAAGGAAACAGGGAGCTGGACAATTTGACATAAACTAAACTCAGATACCACTTTAGGCATAAAAGAAGGATTAGTTCTCAAATAAACCTTATCCTTGTGGAACATGAGTAGGGCTGACACACCATAAGAGATTGCAACTCAGATACCCTACTTTCAGAGATCAGATAATCAATAAAGCTATTTTCCATGTTAAGAACCTGAATTCAGACAGAATAACTGGTTCAAATGGAGTAAGTGTTAGTTTCTTTAACACAAAATTAAAATACCAAGGAGGGACCACCAGTTTATATGGAGGCCTATTATGCAAACCCTATCTTAAGAACATTTTGACATACGTCTGCTTTGATAAAGGATGATCCATGGACAGACATGTTGAAATGGCTGATAAATGAATCTTGATAGGGAATAAGACATTTTGAAAAAGACACTGCAAAGATAAGCAAGTTGTATAAATATGGAAGCACGTGGATACCATGTAGTCTGCAATGAGCTATAACTGTAGCTAGCACTCTGTGAACACTCTTTGTGCAGTGGATACTCCAAAGGAATAGACGGAGAACTGATAATGTGATCCATACACACAAACCGTAAGAAATACCTGAAATATGGATGAATAAGAATGTGATGATAAGCATCTTTTAAGTTTAATGTTACCAGGAAACTTGAAAGAGGAAGAAGAGACAAAAGGTTGTGAAGTGACATCATTCTGAATTTGGGCACTACCACAGACAGGTTTAGGAAAGAAAGATCTAGAACTGGTTTCCAAGCATTTTCTTTCTTTGTAACTAGGAACATCCTTGAATAAAACCCCTTCCCCACCTGAGAAGGAGGAACTGGTTCTATCACTCATTGAGACAGCATGTGATGAAGAACAGATAGAAACAAAATAGTGTGATTTGCAGGATGAGGAATGACCTCCTGGAAAGGAGGAATTGTCTCCCACTGCCATCTGTAACCATAATGAATGATTGTCAGGCACATTTGTCTGAATCAATCTGTTGCCAATGAGAAAAATGGAGATTCAGACTTTCTGGAAGAGGAAGAGGGCCAGGATTGGAGGGGGGGTCACAAAGTCTCTTGAATAGTTATTCAGACTTATTGCAGAAACCTGGGTTTTGGTAGGTTTGAGATTGAATTCTGTTGAGAACAGAGACGGATCCAGTACTAGGAGACCAAGGCAGTTGCCAATGGTCTACTGGCTAAGACGGGGCCCCTGCTGGCAGGGAGAGGGGTCAGCTTGCTGAGGGACTATCACACTTTTTTTTAATTACAAAAACAAAATATGTCTTTTTGTTTTTAAGGGCATTCATCTTTAAGAATACCTTCTGCTTCTGGTCACACACTTTCCTTGCAGAATTTAATGCTCTTTTACTTCCATTCTTGTGCTGATTCAGAATGAATGTGGACTCACTCCTGGATGAATTTCTGCTGCTGCTTTAAAAAAAAATATTCTTTTTCTGTGTGTTGAATTTCAAGGAATTGAGTGCATAGCTCTCAACTATCTAGACTTTTGTCTTATATTTTAGGTCTGTTCATCATAAAACGTGTGGTTTATCTTGCAAATCAGTGAGCACTGAATTCACTAAATAATGACAGCCATTTACGTTTCAGTCTTCATATCCTACAGATAATGCTTGGTAACACAAAAGCGTTTATTCTAGCAACTTTCTAAACTTATACAAGAATATTTAAAATGTGTCCCTAGTTTTGGGCCTTTTTTCCCCCCATTAATTTTGGCTTTGTCCAGATTTCTTGTGCTACAAGGTTGAGTGTCAAGTGCATTTTGCAAGGAATTGAAAGCTTCAGGGGAAGAGAAGTTTACTGCTGCTTAGTCTATGTTTGTTTACAATGTACAACTGTTTAACAAATGATATCACTACTGTGGTAAATAATTTAAAAGCATTAACAGTAGCACAACAGGAAGTTACATATCTTATTAACACAGCATTTTCCAGAAGACTTTTACTTCTGCAGAGATTGTGCATATTGACTGATATCGGTGGTTTGTAATGACAGAAGTTTGAGTAGACTTTTATTGATGAAATATTCTAAATTGGGCAGTTTTGTCATTATTGGTTCATTCATTTTGCTTCATTGCTTACTGGAAAAATGTTAAAAACTACAAATTTAAAATGCACTGTAACAAGTAGTGCTGTATTATTCAAGGAATATAATTTAATACAATCAGGAAGGTGATTCAAAGAACACATGCATTAGTATGCATGGTCCTAAAAATGTGTGCAAGGGGCCTATGATTTGAAAACAGCCCAAAGGTAAAAATGTATCCACCACTGGCTAGATGCATTTTCTAATGACTGTGAGTTTCAAGGGCAGAGAAGTTTTAATGCTAGGTGTGTTTTCAGTGTGAGACTGTATTGCTTTTTTAGCAAATGTCTATCAGTGTTTGTACATTAAAATTTGAAATAAAACCTTTTAAATTAAATCCAAATAAACATTGTAGAAGTAAAGCAGAAACAATATGAACACTGAGAGGTGGGAACAGTGTTTATGGTAACTGGATTGAAATAACCAAGTAATGGGACTCTGGAATGGTGTCCAGGTGGGGAGGGGGCACATGTATGGGAGGGCCTGATCCATCACCCTGCCTAGGGCTCCATGTGACCATGATCTGGCTCTGGTTGAGAATGTTTATTCTGTTCTTTGCAAAAACTGGACAAAGAGAAAAAAAAATCCCTTGTACAATTTGGAAAAGGAGGGCTGAAAAATGTTTGAGATTCCCTGGATCAGCTTGCCCCTTTCATCACAATTTTGATCACCTCTGAAACAGAGGAGACAAACATTAAATCTCTACCTAGGAAGAATTTAAAATCTCATTTTAACATCATCTTGAATATTCTGAGAATGCAGCCAAGTAAACCTCCTTAAAACCATACTAGTGGCCAATAGCCCTGGAAGAAATATCAACAGAGACATGCACACTGCGAACAGAGTAGTGATCTGTGCAATAGAAGAAACTAAGTTATTCAAAGGAAATTTTTCTTCACGAGAAGAAAGTGCAGATAAAACATTCCCTATACTTTCACAATTTGTCAGAATAAACTTTAACACATAAGCCTGACAATTTAAAACTCTGAAATTTAAAGTTGCAGAAGTATACACCTTTCCCCATACTTAACAATAATTTTCTCATTTTTACTAGAAAGAGTAGGATTGGAATTAACTCAGTGCCTAGCAGCAGAAGAGTCAACTAAGGCTATAGCTGCTAGGTCAGGTTTGGGGACAGTGTATAAAAAATTAAAAGGCTAAGGAACTTTATACATCCTATCTGCCTCTTTTAGGGACAGCTGGCTCACTATCAGATAAAATTACAGTCAGTACGACAGACATCCTATAAAGCAGACATGACAGGAAGAATGGGTGTAGATTCTACAACATTGTTTTGTATCAACTCATAGTATTTTTAAGGGTATGAGAAACCTCATTGTTCTCCCACTGAAAACACTGGGACATTCTAGCAATAATGTTAGAGAAAGAGAAACACCCACAAGAAGAACCAGAAAGCGAGTTCTCCTCTGTGTCTGAATCAGAAATCTGAGGGCAAAACCTGGAATCCATCCTTGTATCTTCCTGTACAGATTCAGAATCTTGAATCTGTTCAGGAAAGGAGGCATTCCTCTTTCCTTTACTAGAAACTGCTCTACAAGAAGGACAAATAACCTGAACCAAACCCTGAGCCAGTTCCAGTAAATGAATCCTATCCAGACAAATGTATTTATTTATTTATTGGCATTTATTTACCGGGAAAGTCCCCTGGGCTAAGCAGAGCCCATTTTCAGTGGAGGTCCATGGAGAAAAGCTCCACAAAAAATAACATTTGGAAATACAAAGCATCTTGCAAAACAACATTTAGGGTATACACAGCACAAAAGGAAACAATACAAAGCACCACAATTAGAATATATAAAACAGCAAGATAAATTTGAATACAATATAGTACAAATTCTGAGTGACATTGTAGTATGGATAGAGATAGTAATTATACATAAGGGACTGAAGCAACCTTGTTACAGGAGTTCTATTACATAAGAGGAAAAGAGGGTGATATAAGTGAACTGGTAAGAATCTGTTAAAGATTAGAGTAACTAAAGGCGAAGAGTGAAAGAAAATCAATTAGAGATAGAGGACAGAAGAGAAAGTAACTGATAGTTTAGGGAGAACAAGAGAGAATAAGTGTGGTAAGGTAGCGTATTTGAGATAGACAAGAGAAGAATATGAGTTGAAATAAGAGATTACAAGAATAATAGGACACACTAAAAATTAGGTTATACAAGGAGGAGGATTGGTGCAGTTACAAATCCAATTAGAGTGTAGGTGAGTTTGCAGAGCTGTTTTGAAGGAAACGGTGCATTGAGTGGAGCAAACAGCAAGAGGAAGGTGATTCCAGGTTTTAGCTATAACACAGGAGTACAGAAGTTGACCAGCAGTTAGTTTTGGTTTCTGAATTTGGAGGAGGTGCTGGTTTTCTGATCTTAAGGACCTATTGGGATTATAGTTGAAGAAAAAGTAATTTAGGGCAGGACTTTTGTATTTTGTGTGTGGTAGTAAGTTGGAGATATATAAGATAGTTGGGGAATTTGAGCCAGTTTATATTTTTTAGAGGTGTACGGTGGTGGGTAGAATGAGGGGCATTTGTTGCAAATTTAGCTATTTTGTTATAGCATATTTCTAGTTTAGTTTTGAGGGAGGATGGGAGATTGGTTAACAATGGGGCACCATAGACAAGAAAAGGAAGTAGACAGGCGGAGGCAAGTACTGGTTTTGTAGGGAGGGAGATGAAATTTTTATGTCTATAAAGAAATCCAAGTTTTTTGTATGTCTTGCTGATGTTATTGTGCAAGTGTAGGTCAAATTTTAAGTTTTCATCAATTATGACACTTAGCAATGTGGTGTGGGTTACTATCTCGATTTTGTATTGTTCAGCGAGCATATGTTGCATTTAGATTTGTTAATGAGAGTATTTCTTTTGGAATAAATACAAATAGTTTGGTTTTATTGTGGTTTAAAGACAAGTGATTATTGTGGAGCCATACCTCTATGGCTGTAAATGGAGATTGAGTGATTTGTTGTAACTGTATTAAATTTTTGGCAGAGCAGATTATAGCAGAGTCATCTGCGTATTGAACAAGAGACCCTTGTTGAAATGATGAATGGAGGTTGTTGATAAAACTATTAAAAAGAAGAGGTCTTAATATATAGCCATAGAGAATACCAGTGGAGTTGAGAATAAATGGGGATATGGAGTGTTGCCATTTTACAGTATGTTGTCTGTCAGAAAGGTAGCTTTTGAACCATCTGAGAGAAGGAGTAGATAGTGCGATGTTAGTAAACTGGGAAAAGAGAAGTGACTAAGAGATAGTATCAAAGGCTTTAGATAAGTCCAGAAATAGAGTTGGGATGATCTTCCCAGAGTCACAGGCTTTATTAACTAAGTCCATAAAGAATATTAGGGCAGTTGAAGTACTATGGTGAGGTCTAAAACCATGCTGAGGTTATGAAAGGATATGATTATTGAGAAGGAATTGAAGAAATTGAGTGTGTGTACATTTTTCTAAGAGTTTAGAGATGGGGAGAGAATAGCTATGAGACAGAGGCTGGAAATACTGGTATCCAAAATTTGAGGAGGAGTAGATACATGCTTGGTTTTCTGTTTCTTTCTGACAGGAAAAATGGGGCCAACTGTGTTACTGATGGCAGCCATTGCTTCCCCAGGGATGGGCACAGCATTCTGACACAACAGAGAAACCTTCCCTATTTCCTCTCCCAGGACCAATAAGAGTTGTTATCCCTTGCTCACTGAGGGGACTCTAACAGTCACAGAGGGCATGGCTAACCCCCAGTCCATAGTGTATGTAGGTGTTACACCAGGGTTCTGTGGTACAAGATGAGTGGTCTGAGGATCAACAAATGGCTACAGCAGAGTCACCCACCTGCAACTGAGGCAAATTGCTAGCCTGCTATGGTGGCAAGGGCTGTTTGACTAACTTTTTATTTTTGTAGCTGAAAGGAGGATCGACCATGGGAGTGACCATCTCTTCCATTGTCAAGTCAAAAATGGTGCCTCTATCCTGGAGAAAACAAACAATGATGGCATTGAAACTATCAGTCCACTAAAGTTACTTTTTCACAGAAAAAAACACAATAAAAACGTTTTCAAACACCAATGCAGTTCCACAACATTGAAATAAATACAATTTTTCCACAAAAAATTTTTTATCAGTTAGATAATACTTATTTTAAACTGACAGAAGCAATGAGTGCTCAGTTTAAAAGTATGTTAAAGTAACTACAGAGGGATTAAACTGATCAGTCACAGCATGAAGTTATGGGAAAGAGTAGTGGAAGCTGGGTTAAGAAGGGAGGTGGTGATTAGTGATCAGCAGTATGATTTCATGCAAGGAAAGAGCACTACAGATGCGATGTTTGCTCTGAGAGTGTTGATGGAGAAGTACAGAGAAGGTCAGAAGGAGTTGCATTGTGTCTTTGTTTAGAGAAAGCATATGACAGGGTGCCTAGAAAGGAGTTGTGGTATTGTATGAGGAAGTCGGGAGTGTCAGAGAAGTATGTAAGAGTGGTACAGGGTGAAGGTGAATGAGTACTTGGGATCAACAGTTCAGAGTAATGGTGAGTGTAGTAGACAGGCGGAGGCAAGTACTGGTTTTGTAGGGAGGGAGATGAAATTTTTATGTCTATAAAGAAATCCTAGTTTTTTTGTATGTCTTGCTGATGCTATTGCGCAAGTATAGGTCAAATTTTAAGTTTTCATCAATTATGACACTTAGCAATGAGATGTGGGTTACTATCTCGATTTTGTATTGTTCAGCGAGCTTATGCTGCATTTAGATTTGTTAATGAGAGTATTTCTTTTGGAGTAAATACAAATAGTTTGGTTTTATTGTGGTTTAAAGACAAGTGATTATTGTGGAGCCATGCCTCTACGGCTGTAAATGGAGATTGAGTGATTCGTTGTAACTGTGTTAAATTTTTGGCAGAGCAGATTATAGTTGAGTCATCTGCGTATTGAACAAGAGACCCTTGTTGAAATGATAAATGGAGGTTGTTGATAAAACTATTGAAAAGAAGAGGTCTTAATACAGAGCCATAGAGAACACCAGTGGGGTTGAGAATAAATGGGGATATGGAGTGTTGCCATTTTACAGTATGTTGTCTGTCAGAAAGGTAGCTTTCGAACCATCTGAGAGAAGGAGTAGATAGTGCGATGTTAGTAAACTGGGAAAAGAGAAGTGACTAAGAGATAGTATCAAAGGCTTTAGATAAGTCCAGAAATAGAGTTGAGATGATCTTCCCAGAGTCGCAGGCTTTATTAACTAAGTCCATAAAGGATATTAGGGCAGTTGAAGTACTATGGTGAGGTCTAAAACCATGCTGAGGTTATGAAAGGATATGATTATTGAGAAGGAATTGAAGAAATTGAGTGTGTGTACATTTTTCTAAGAGTTTAGAGATGGGGAGAGAATAGCTATGAGACAGAGGCTGGAAATATTGGTATCCAAAATTTGAGGAGGAGTAGATACATGCTTGGTTTTCTGTTTCTTTCTGACAGGAAAAATGGGGCCAACTGTGTTACTGATGGCAGCCATTGCTTCCCCAGGGATGGACACAGCATTCTGACACAACAGAGAAACCTTCCCTATTTCCTCTCCCAGGACCGATAAGAATTGTTATCCCTTGCTCACTGAGGGGACTCTAACAGTCACAGAGGGCATGGCTAACCCCCAGTCCATAGTGTCTCTAGGTGTTACACCAGGGTTCTGTGGTAAAAGATGAGTGGTCTGAGGATCAACAAATGGCCACAGCAGAGTCACCCACCTGCAACTGAGGCAAATTGCTAGCCTGCTATGGTGGCAAGGGCTGTTTCCCTAACTTTTTTATTTTTGTAGCTGAAAGGAGGATCGACCATGGGAGTGACCATCTCTTCCATTGTCAAGTCAAAAATGGAGCCGCTATCCTGGAGAAAACAAACAATGATGGCATTGAAACTATCAGTCCACTAAAGTTACTTTTTCACAGAAAAAAAACACAATAAAAACATTTTCAAACACCAATGCAGTCACAAAACATTGAAATAAATACAATTTCTCCACAAAAAATGTTTTATCAGTTAGAAAATACTTATTTTAAACTGACAGAAACAATGAGTGCTCAGTTTAAAAGTATGTTAAAGTAACTACAGAGGGATTAAACTGATCAGTCACAGCATGAAGTTACGGGAAAGAGTAGTGGAAGCTGGGTTAAGAAGGAAGGTGGTGATTAGTGATCAGCAGTATGGTTTCATGCCAGGAAAGAGCACTACAGATGTGATGTTTGCTCTGAGAGTGTTGATGGAGAAGTACAGAGAAGGTCAGAAGGAGTTGCATTGTGTCTTTGTTTAGAGAAAGTATATGACAGGGTGCCTAGAGAGGAGTTGTGGTATTGTATGAGGAAGTTGGGAGTGTCAGAGAAGTATGTAAGAGTGGTACAGGATATGTAAGAGGGTAGTGTGACAGCGGTGAGGTCTGAGGTGGGAGTGATGGATGCGTTTAAGGTGGAGGTGGGATTACATCAAGGATCAGCTCTGAGCCCTTTCTTATTTGCAATGGTGATGGACAGGTTGACAGACGAGATCAGACAGGAGTCCCCGTGGACTATAATGTTTGCAGATGACATTGTGATCTGTAGTGAGATTAGGGAACGGGTGGAGGAGATCCTGGAGAGGTGGAGATATGCTCTAGAGAGAAGAGGAATGGTCAGCAGGACTAAGACAGAATATATATGAATGAGAGGGAGATAGAGGAATGGTGAGTATGCAGGGAGTAGAGGTGGCAAAGGTGAATGAGTTCAAGTACTTGGGATCAACAGTTCAGAGTAATGGTGAGTGTAGAAGAGAGGTGAAGAAGAGAGTACAGGCAGGATGGAGTGGGTGGAGAAGAGTGTCAGGAGTGATTTGTGACAGACGAGTACCAGTAAGAGTGAAAGGGAAGGTCTACAAGAGGGTAGTGAGACCAGCTATGGGTTGGAGACAGTGGCATTGACAAAAAGGCAGGAGTCAGAGCTTGACGTGGCAGAGTTGAAGATGTTAAGATTTGCACTGGGTGTGACGAGGATGGACAGGATTAGGAATAAGTATACTAGAGGGTCAGCCCAGGTTGGAAAGTTTGGAGACAAAGCCAGAGAGGCAAGATTACGTTGGTTTGGACGTGCTGAGGAGGGATGCAGAGTATATTGGGAAAAAGATGCTAAGGATGAAGCTGCCAGGTAACAGGAAAAGAGGAAGGCCTAAGATAAGGTTTATGGATGTGGTGAGAGAGGAAATGCAGGTAGCTGATGTGGCAGAGCAAGATGCAGAGGACAGGAAGAAATGGAAACAGTTGATCTGCTGTGGCGACTCCTAATGGGAGCAGCCGAAAGAAGAAGAAGAAAGTATCAAGACAAAATATAACACTCCTAGCTTTAAAATAACTTTCCTGAAGAGAAAAGTAATAACATATCAGTAAAATATAAGAACATAAAAGTTTGTATCCAAAAGGGAACTTATCTGCCCAGCAAAGGAAAGCACTAGATAAGCTTTGATCCTCAGAAGCCTTAGAGGGGCATACTGTTTGGTAGGAGTAAATATCTGAAGGGCTTTGTGCCCAGCTTGTCTTTTAGTTAGCTTAGATGCTTGACAATTTGGGTGTGTGGTGTGGAAGGTACCATGAAGCTTTGGAAGTTGGCCAGCTGTTATATCCTTGGCTGGCTCTAACCCATATAGCTAAGATTACTGCAGTAGTGGTCAATATGAAGAACACAAAGGGTTTATTGATGGTAACATGAAGAAACTTCATCAGAAAATCAGTGAGGACTTCATGTTTCCAAACATGGCAATGCTCTTAAATTACACAGTACAGAAACAATATATTTTTTTCATTCATTTAAAAATATAACATATAGCATTTTATACTGTTTTACCTTATACTGCAATTTTCCTATCAATGCATTGTATAATATACCTAATACTAGTAGATAGGTATCATTATGATAACAAATGTTTTGAAAAATTAGTCTGTTTAGCACAAACTGTTTATCATTGAAAAGATAGAAAATTAATTATCACAGTTGCCACCACAGAAATGAGTAGAGCAGGAAAATGCTACGAAGATTAGATCAGTTTAAAAAAAACTGGTAATGCTATTTTGTGTTATTTTATATTCCATGAAGAAGTGGTTGAATTTATTAGGTAACATACTAATTCGTAATTAACAGAGGTGACATATGAACTACAAATGAAACAGAATGAACATTGTTTCATTACAGAATGGAAGATGTTAATATGAGGATATTAAATAAGGAAAATCAGATGCTAAATATATATAGTTCAACAAAGAAGATGGTTATTTTTTTATTCATGCAGATGAGAAATATTAATTTGTGTATATTTTTGATTAAGATTGTTTATAATAAAAGTGAATAGATTTATATGACAATTAATTATAGCAGTTCACAAAAGTTAAAAACCATTGAAAAATATTTATTCAATTATTTTTGAGATATTAACATGTTGATGTGTGCATGTGTTGCCAGTACAAATGTTTGATAGAAAATGGCAAAAAAGAAAAGGAAAAAAAAAAGAAATAAAAGTGAGAGAAAGAATGGGGAAGGAATGAAGAGAATAGAATAGGAACATTGAATGAAATGAAGGGAAGAGAAAATAAGAGAGAAGGAAGAGAGGAAGAAGAAAAGAAGGAAGGAGTGTAGAAAGAGAAAATATGGTGAGGGAAAGAGTGAAAGCAAACAAGGAAAAAAGAAAAGAAAAAAACAGGGAAAGTTAGGGGATGAGTATGAGACTATAAGATCCATAAGATCAGATAAACATATTCAAGATTATATATTTTAAGGCCATTTCAAAGTGCATTATTATTTAACTATTATAATTATTCAAATATTGTAATTTAACAAACGTCAAATAAAATAATTAGATGAATTTTTGATAAGTGTCATGACACAATCCAGTAGCAAGATATGTTAGCTCCATGTCTATATTGAATAACAGCAGACCTCTATTCTTTTAGAAGATAAGAAAACTACTAACAAGATGTCTTAGGTCCAAGTTAGTGTTAAATAACAGCAGAGGTCTAAGCCTTTAGAGGAAGGTAAATATGTGATGCATCTTATCAAGAAGGGTAAGTAAGGGGTAGTTTAACTGAGTAACCCTAATTCAACTAGGATTATTTTAGATTCCACAGAAGTTTGTGTTTCTATGTTTGTTCAATGGTTAATATTATTTTTCAATATAAACTTGATAAAGTTGTCTGTTATAGAAGATACATTAGAAATAACATTTAATAAGTATCAGTGATTAAGAAGTAAACCAAGAACAAGAAAACTAGATACTGGTACAATATATCCCAAACATATTTATGAAAAACATGGTTATAAAAAGGGGGGATTTTTATCTATAAACATTAAAAACAATGCATAACAGAGACTTGAGCTTTATGTCTCTAAATGTCAATGGACCTATGAATAGTCAACAAAGTGATGGCCTTAATATATAATAAATATGTAAAGACTAACAAATCCTAAGTATATTTTTCAGGAAAACATACAAGCAATTTAGGTTGAGAAAAATGAAGACTCGATCAATACAAAATCCTCAGTTTAGAGAAAAGAAGAGGAATATCCATTTAATGAAAAAATATAATTATGGTTATACTTGGCAGTTTGCAGAGAGTTTAAGTTTATAAACTGTAGTTCCTGTAGTACAGGTTTGATTCCCTAGAGCCTCATTTGCCTGCTGTGTAACCTTGGAGAAGCCACTTAAGTCAACATTGCTCACAGGTTGACCCTGAAAAGGAATATGTGTCCAGTGGACCTACCTCCTTAGCAAATCTGATTATTATTATGCCTAAGATCATTTGGAAGGAAGATGGTCATCATGGGATGTTTAACAATGCAATAATCGAATAATATAATACAGTATGCATACTGGGTAATTTCTATTTGTTTCTGGCAGGGGGACCCCAATAACTAAGAAACATCTTCAGACAATTCTAACCAGTAGAAAAGGTAGTCAAGCAATAGGTGGAGACTTCAACTGTATTTTGACAATTTAGAAACTAATGAAATAAAGAAGATAAAATAGATTGCAGTTGTAAAGACTTTTAGAAATTAGACAGGGATGGTATACATAAAATATATATTTCATCTAAAGGAGAATGACTTATTAGATTATTCACACTATTCTTATGCTTTTGGTGTACATGTAGACTTGAGAAAATTTTAATTTCAAATTATTTAAAATCTAAGCTAAATAATTTCAGGATTATTCATTGTCCTTATTTGAACCATAATTAGATAATATTTACGATATCAGTAGGCTTTAGTAAACTGTCAATTCTTACTAGAATTCCAGCCTACTTAGTTAACAGGAGGAATTTGAAACATGGTTTGATAGTGAAATCAGTGATTTTATGAAATTAATTATTAAAGAGGGTATTAAATTAATGTTATGGGACTCTCCCTAAAAGTTGACTTATATGATAGAACATTGAGCTGGTGTATAAAAAAATATGCAGTGAGAAAATGTGATACTCAATATCTATGGCAAGCTTCATACAATGAAAACAAATCAAAATGAGACAATGTTTATCTTCTGTAATGATATTAAAAGGATTAACAAACAATAATATTATATGAAAATGGCATTAGCTCTGGAGAAGCAAAAACTCCAAAATTATATGACGACTCCTAAGGGGTTCCATAATATAATCAGAAGATCAGAAATCTGTGTTAGAACTAGTCACATAGAAGAAATCAGAAGTAAAAAGATACTACATTAAAATGAAAAATAGGAGAAATCCTTCAAGAATTCAAAACTCTTTAATAGACTGGATGATAACAATGTAGGGAGGGATTCTACTGATCTTTCAAAGATTTCATCAATAATTTAACAACAAGAAATTTTTAGACAAGGCTAAAGTAATTTAATAAACATTATAACCTTTAAAGAAGCACCAGAAATAATGGACTTTCTGACCTATACAAAATAATTCCTCAAAAAGTGGAATTTTTTCCTCAAAGTATTACTTGATATTAAAACAAATATAAAATTACCAACTTCCTGGAAATATTCTCTTATCAATCCCTTTTTCAAGAAAATAAAAGATCCCACTAGAGAGTTTTTATAGACGTATCTCCCTATTAAATATAGATTACTCAATGTTAATGTCCCTATTCACTACTAAACTTAAACAACATATTAGAGATATTATAAATATCAAATTGGTTTTATATTCAGAAGATAACATTAAAAGAATCACGGGAAATAGAAAATTCACCCTGGGGATCACTCCAGTGGCTCTACTTGACAGAGGCACAAGGAACTAAGGTTGGGTAGCACGATGCCAGGGTAATCCTATGGGCTTGTAAAGGCTCCAGGGCCATTAGCCTAGTACACACCTATGAACCTATAATTCAAATAGATACAGGTAATAATCATGACAAAACAATGTTCATTAGTCTCAACATAAAAAAGATGTTTGACTCAATGAGATGGAATTGTTTGTCTAAAGCATTAAAGATGTTTGGCATTCCAAAGGAATTAATTCAGTCAATAAAAATATAAAGATAATAAAGCATATATAAAATTCGGAATATAGCTATATGACTGCACTGAGAAAAACAGAGATACTAAGCAAGATTGTCCACTGTCGCCATTACTTTGGGACCTTGCAATAGAAATCTAAGCAACAACTACTAGATCAGATGCAAGCATCTCAGGAATAAAGGCAAGAGATTATTATATGTTATAAATTCTACTGTCTGCTAAAGATATTATGATGTCAGCCACAAATGTGAGTATTTCATTAAAATATACAAATTATTTAAAAATGAGAAAATAAGGGTCTTACCTTCAATCGCTGTAAAACAAAATGCATGATTTTAAATAAAGGTAATAAATTATCCTTGGTATATAATTTCATTAATGAATCCATTTTAATTCAATAATAATAATACTTACAATGAAATGAGGGAGACTCATTACAAAAACAGCTTAGAAGAGATAAAGGTCTTAATAGAAACCTGGAATAAACATTTTTTTTAGTTTTCAAGAAGGATATTTATTTATTTATAAAATGGTATTACTTCCCTATATATATATATATATATATATATATATATATATATATAATTGCATTTATATAAAATCAACAGCTCTAATATGGGATGGGATATAAATCAATTATAGCAAATGAATAAGACTTTCTGATGTTTTGATAATTCCCCCAAAACATCCAGGCTAGAAAATCATCACATTAAACTACCAGATGCATGATGATTATAAAGATTATACAGCAAACTGGAAATAATTCCATTTGTGTCTAATACATTTTAAAAAGATGAAAATGAATTCTGCCTATAGACATTATAAATAACAAGTTATGGTTAATGTTAGGTAATTGTTTCTGATTCAATATTTAAGCACCTTCAAAGTCACATTATGCCAACTCAATTATTGAAATATATAACGATGTTATATTTGGGCCTATTGATCTGAAGAACTGATTAAACATATCCATAGCGTTCTATAATATGGACCTATTAATATATTGAAATAAACTGACTGAATGGAAGAATTGTTTTATAATGGTATAATTGTTACTAAGGTGTAAGCCTGAAAACACTAGAAAATATTAATACTAAATTTAAATTAGAGAAAGATAAATGTTATGATACAGGAGATCAGAATGGATGATCAAATATTGCTTAGTGGAGTCAGAAAATCTGTTGCTTAATATGCTTAAGTTATTAGACTTCTTTTATACTAGGCTATGACCACAAAGGCCTTGTCAAGCATAGCCATGCATCCCAAATGTCTGACAGGTTCTTTCATCTGATTACATATGGAAATAAAACATACACATCAATAGTATTAGATTTTTGCAAGATAACTTTCAAATACAAAGAAGATATAAATTATAAATTTTGGAACTTTTTCTCAAAGAATAAATATGAATTGAATATGTTGAAAAGCATTAAAAATAATGTTAAAATTCTATAAACGGGAATATCAGTGACTCAGTACTCGAAGATCTTTACCTAGAAATGTTTACATAGAGCCTTTTACACTCTAGACAAAATAAAATAAACAAAGAGCATACAGTAATGTGCTGGAAATGTAAAACAGAAATGAATATTAATTGGATGCATACTATGTGTTTTATTACATGAATATTGTGGAAGGGTAATTTATTTTCCACAAGCCTTATGGTCTTATAATAATGCAATCACAAAATATATTGTTTTGTTTAATATTCCTATTCCTTGCTTGTTGAAGATGGATCGGCATCATCTCTCATTGAACATTTTAGCTATTGCAAGGAAGATTAATATATAAACATTTCAAGTTGTCCTCCTCAGTTTAGTGAATTTATAAAAACTCCTAAGCAATTTATAGTTATATAAATAAAAGTCAGAAAAATGAGATCATCAATGACAATGGACTTCAATATTTTGGTTAAAGTACAGTGCTTAATTGAGTAATTGGACTCAGCAGGCAATAATGCAGACCGACTGAATCAATGTATTAATCATTAAAATTATTTCAACAAATTGAAACAATTATGATAGTATACTCTAAACTAATCAAATGAGGCTAATGTAAATAGTGTATAAAGTTGATTTTACTCAGATTAAGTTGTTCAAATAATTACAAATTTTTTTAAGAATTAGATAAGATTTAAATTGCATTGATATTCAAATTAATATGTATAATTGCAGAATTGATGTAATTGTATGACTATACAATACCAATTGCAAAATGTGTTTATGAAATGAATAAACATGAGGCAGGTTATTAAGGTAAATGGAAGATAACTTATTAAAATTGTGGATATCTGAAACTCAAATAAATGTGTAAGTATACTGTTGAAATAATTAATCGAAGGAATGGTTGCATGCAAAAATGTGAGTCATATGAAAGGTAAAATAAGAAATAAACTGAAAATGCAATGTACAGTAATAAGGATGAGGAAAAAGAACCATAGGGTACACAGAGATAATTGTACATTTGAAATTCTGGTATCATGTAGGAAGTGTGGTGATAACCATATGTGGACGTGTATTCTGACTTGTAGTTAGCTATGTAGAAGCTTTGTTGGCTGAGAAAAACAATTTTCAAAGTTGAGCAAAGGGAAAGAAGACTGTTCTAAAGGTTTACGCATTGTAGAACAGAAATAAATAATTTTATTGGTGCTGTTAAAGTGAATACAGTTGATACAGAGAAGACAAGAATGCATATTCCTTTGATACAAAGAAATAACAGGAATCCAGTGAATTTTGAATTTAAACTAGAAAAAAATATCACCTGTATTATTATGTTTTAAGACACTTTTGAAGTGTTGAGGGTTACAAGACACAGTAAATCATTCTGTGAAAACATTGACAACATACTCAGGGCATTAAGTAAAGCCACAGTGGTGAATGATACAGATAGGTAAATATAAATATAGGAAGTATGTGGTACTGTTTCAGATGACGGATGGTACATAAGGAAGTTCATTCTTCAAATACACTGGGTTGTTTGATTCTTTAGAAGTTAGGAAAGTTAAAACAAATTAAGAATGTGAAAGCAGAGTTAATGTGTTCAGGAAGACTCACCCAGTCATATATTGATTACTGTGCAGAAGCACAGTAATTGTATCCTTCACAACTATGTTATACCGCGGTGGTGGTGCTGCGGTAGCGTTGTCACCTCACAGTAAGACTCTGTCCGGTTTGATTCTCAGCTAGAGCGTCTTCTGCATGGAGACATGCGTGAATGGGCATACCTTCATTGAAGGTTGTGCGTCAGGGCTGGTAACTCGGCATGCAAAAATCAACTACCAATCATTAGTGGACCGGAGTTCCGCTGTGGTGACCCCTAACCGGGAAAAGCCGAAAGACACAACAACAACAACAACTATGTTGATATTTTTACAGGGATGAGATGTTTGTCAAATAAATATCATGCACAATAAATACTGATGCTTTGACAGTGATACATGTTTCTAGAAAAGTAGCAGTAGCTCTCAGAAATACAAATTAACAGGAATTAAAATGAGAAAGCATAGACCCTACTTAGATGCAATAAATCAACAGACGGAGTGACTAGTATGGCTGCTGTTGTGAAACAAGGCAACATTTGCATTTCTATTAACAAGATATGAATACATTTATTAAAATACATGATTACTTCTAGGTTTTTAGGTACTTACTAGGCTTTGATCTGTGATGATCTTAAGAAGCCTAGCCTTTTATTCCCATGGGAATATTTTTGCCCTTGTGTTTTGTGTATGAGGTGGACAGAGCAAGGATATGTAAGGACATTTACATGTAGCCTCTATCCATGAGGGTTATGGATGCTAAACAAGGGGTGAATTTGTGGCTTCATATTCATTCATCCAAAGTAAATTTGAATAGAGTAGGAGAAGTACTTTGCTTTATGTGGCGTGGAATACAGCTCCAGAGATGCGGTACTTACCTGTCCTTGCAGTATGTCCTAGTTATGTGGCAAAAGAGATTGTGATCTATTAAGTGTGTGTGTTCATGCTACCACTGGACTTGTAAATGTATAATAGTTCAGAAAGGACAGGGTTTGTTGATGGTTCATACACAAGGGATGAGATTTCCTCTCAGCAGCCTGTGTGATACTGAGAATAGGGACAAGGCACTGAGATTGTGTAGATTTAACCATTTTTGCACTTAATTATATTTTTTATCGCAAAAGTGTTATGGTCATTACAGTTGTGACAAGTGTTTGGACAGGTAAATACTGAAAGGAGCATTATACTGAATGATCAGCCTAATGAGAGCTGATTATAGTAGAATGATTGCATTCATGTATGATGAAAAAGCACTTCCTTACAAAAGTGGATATGCAGTGATCAAAGGACAGTTCATTGTCTATATAATTTCCCAGATCCCTGTCCACAGGCTCAACTTTCAGGGGGATGCTGCTTATTTAATAGCTACAAGGGAAGTCATACTTGCTGAAGGATATTGTTATATATTTCTTGGCATTTAGTTTTAGTCTATAGTTTTGACACCAGCTATTTGTTTGGGAAACAAATAGCTGATCCAATAGGATACTCAATTGTATTTATTACTGCTTGGTGTAACTCATTCTAAGCCTTTTAGTTTAAGCACCTGGGCTTCAGACCAGTTTTACATTAAGAAGGTTTGTGGTCTGCACTGTAGTGGCAGAACAGGTAGCTTACATCCTTCTAAGTTGGGAACTGCTGATTGAGGGCTCAGTGTCTGTTATTCTAAAAGTGTATTAATTCTGGTTTAAGCACTTGGGCTTGAGGCCAGTTATTTTACATTAAGAGGGTTCGTGTTCTGCACTCTTGTGGGAGGAGAGGCTGGACTCTGTCCTTCTGAGCTGGGAATTTCTGGTTAAAGGCTTATAGTGCCTGCATATTTGAACTGCTTCTTACTGAAATTGGTACACCTTGTTTGCTGTAGCATAGACTAGATCCAGGCCTGCTGAATCTAGCTTTGTTTGTATAACTTGAACACTAATCCAGGCATTCTTTAAAGTATTCAGTTGTATTTATTACTGCTTGGTAGTAACTTGATTAAAGTGTAGCTATCATTTCTAAGTCTTCTGGATTAAGCACTTGGGTTTCAGACTAGTTGTTTTACATTAGGAAGGTTTGTGGCCTGCACTGTGGTGGCAGGACAGGAAGCTTACATCCTTCTAAGTTGGAAACTGCTGATTGAGGGCTCAGTGTCTGTTATTCTAAAAGTGTATTAGTTCTGGTTTAAGCACTTGGGCTTCAGGCCAGTTATTTTACATTAAGAAGGATCGTGGTCTGCACTCTTGTGGGAGGAGAGGTTGGACTCTGCCCTTCTGAGCTGGGAATTTCTGGTTAAAGGCTTATAGTGCCTGCATATTCTAACTGTTTCTGAAATTGGTACACCTTGTTTGCTGTAGCATAGACTAGATCCAGGCCTGCTGAATCTAGCTTTGTTTGTATGCTTGTTGTTTGTTTATTTCCCTGAAATGCTAATTCCACCTAAAACGCGGCCTTTTAGCACTTCTGTGGATCCCTAGTGATATCTGCATTGCTTAACTGTACTTATTTCCTTGTTTCACTTGAAAGAAAGTTACTGTTTGTCATTTTTGCATTTAAGTTACCTGTAACACATTGCATTTAAGTTACCTGGCACTTACTCACTAAAGCAATTATATAAGTCAGCTCTAAAAAATTAAAAGCACTACCCCCTCACAAACTCCCCTTGAGTACCTTGTTCCCCATTGGCCCTTTTTTCAATTATAAAGGAATTCCCAATACTATTCTAGCATGTCCAAAGGTCAGTTGTCAATCTCCTCTCCGGTCCAGCTGGTGAATCTGGGAATCTTGAGGCAATGTTACAACTGCCTCATGTACACAGACAACCCTCTCCTCCTCCCAACAAATTCCAACACATGTGAGAGATGCAACCATATAGCCAAACTGGAGGCTAAGCTCTCTCAACTCAGTACTGGCGTAACCAGTCAGGAGGAGAAGGAAACCACACTCACTACAATTCCAGTCTCACATAGACCTACCACGACAACAAAGCAAACACATAAACACACAAAACATACTCGAGGCTCTAAATAAAAATCTGCCTAAGCAGCAGAGACCTCCAAAGCAGACACCCAAGCAACCGCTATCCCAAAACAAAACACGCAACACATAGCTCACAAAGCCAGTGTGCAGAACAGTCACAGCCCTTAAGGCTAAACAACACACCTGATACACTTGTAATAGGTGACTCTATCGTCAGGCACACTGACGTCCCGCTCACCAGGCTGAACAAGGAGAAGGTCACGGTGAGCTGCCTGTCGGGCGCTAGGATCCGCCACATAACACAAGCACTCAGGTCACTCCAAGGCAAGTACAAATATGACTCAGTCATTGTCCATGCTGGTGTGAATGACCTGAGACATACCTCCCTGGACTACATGAAAAGAGACATAGAGGAGCTCTCTGAGCATGTAGCCCAGGCCGGTATGACCATGACCTTGAGTAGCATCTTACCCTCACCAAGAATGATGCCACAATATGAAGACAAGATGATCAATTTCAACAATTGGCTTAAGTATTGGTGTCATTCAAAGGGGATCCAATGCCTGTCAGCCTGGGATGACATGCTTGACAAGCCACGCTAGGGATGGCTTGCACCTGTCACCCCTGGGCTTTCGGATATTGGCAAAAGCTCTTGCTACCCCCATAGTACCTTTTTAGGCAAGGCTCAAAAGACAAACCCACCTCCATAGGTATCACAAGGGATAAGAAACTAAGAGTAATGCTACTCAACGCCAGAAGTCTAAACCTCAAGATGCACTCGAAACTCTCCTTAGCATGGAGAACATCGATATCTGTGCAGTAACAGAAACCTGGTTCAAGGCTCCCGAGAGCACCCCAGCACTACCAGGTTATACCTCATACCATGCTTTTGCCCCAAAACTTGGACCAAACCACAAAAGGAGGGTGAGTATCAATATTCGTCAAAGATACCCACACCTCCAGGTTGGTGGCACAGCACGAAGCATCAGAGACTATCCATGTGCAACTAACAGTGGGTAAAACTGCCTTCCAGTTTATAGCCTGCTACAGACCACCCTCCCAAACACAGGAACCCCACTCGGCCTTCCTGAGAATACTGGAAAATATGAAGGTCTCTCCAAACACCATTATATTGGGCGACTTCAACTACCCAAACATAGACTGGGAGCATTACTCTAGCTCCAACATCCTAGCCCAAAGGTTCCTAGAATTTATAAACTCAAATGCTATGGAACAACTTGTTACCACTCCACAAGAGGGGAAAACATACTGGACCTGATCATCACCAACATGGGGACACTATGCTCCAGACCAGAAGTGTATCCCTCACTGGTAAGATCAGACCATAAACTAATCTCACTGGATATTCACATCCCGACCCCAACCCTGCCCAGAAAACCACAGTGAAAAACTTCTCTAAAGCAAATTTCACACTCCTCAAAACTGAGGTGGAATCCTTCAAAGCCCCGGCCTGTGGAAACTGCGGCCCAGACCGCAGAATCCTTTATAAACGCATTCTATGAACACCTTCAGGAATGCATGGATCATGCAATCCCAAATAAAACCAAGACCCAATCCTTCAAAGGCAGACGTCCTGTCTGGTGGACCCCAGCCATAAACAAACTATACAATAGAAGGAGGAAGCTACTACATGATAGAGCAAAATCCCAAAAAGGGAAGGCATCTCTGATCAGTATTAGCAAAAAACTATGGGCACTCATAAAATCGTCTAAGGCCAGCTTCGAGAGAAAAATTGCACAGGACACTAAGGATAATCACAAGGCTTTCTTTAGTTATGTTAGGAACCTGGGTGGGAATTCCCAGATATGCTCAGAATTAGTCCAAAATGACAAAAAATACACTGAGCCCACAGACATTGCCAACATCCTAGCTGACAGGTTCAGTGCAAACTCCCCCCCCCACCAAAAGGGCAAATATCTATCCCAACAGAGTGCTGCCCCCCTGACATCTCAGATGCTCAGGTAAGAGCTGCCCTCTCCAAAGCAAAAAACACAGCATCAATGGGACCAGATGGTGTCCCAGGCTGCATCCTACATGAACTCCAAGAAGAGCTAAACCCAAACATAAAACTACTGTTCAATCTTAGCCTTACTACAGGATATGTACCCAAAGAGTGGCGTACAGCAACAGTGGTCCCTCTCCACAAAGGTGGTGCCTCAATGGATCCTGGAAACTATCGCCCCATAAGCCTGACTAGCTTGGTCTGCAAAGCTATGGAAAGGATCATCATGGACCTCATAAATAAAGATATTGGGGACCTACAGACACTGGATCCTACCCAGTTTGGCTTTGTTAAGGGCAGATCCTGCCTCTTAAACCTGGTCGATTTCTTTGAAACAGTCACCAAGGCCATTGACGAGGGAAGGTGGTCCACACAGCCTACCTGGACCTCGCAAAGCCTTTGATACAATACCCCACTCGGGCATTATAGATAAGCTCACCAGCTTAAATATAAACCCTGTGTCACTAGATGGGTTGCAAACTGGCTCAAGGACAGAACCCACATGGTTAGAATTGCTGGAGCCATGTCAGACTCCAAACCAGTTACAAGTGGTGTCCCACAAGGCTCAGTCCTGGGACCTCTCTTGTTCGGTATATATTTCTCGGTACAGGCCACCATGGAAGGACTGTGGCTGACCAAGTCCACAGATGACTGCAAACCGGGCGGCATAATCAACTCTCCAGCCGACACAAGCATCCTCCAAAAGGGCCTCATAGAAACAGACAACTGGTGCCAGAGCCATGGCCTCAAGCTAAATGCCAAAAGTGTATAGTCATCCCTTTGGCAAAAACAAAATGCCCACAAATTACCACATAGGTGGTAATCCATTAAGTACAGAAGAAGTCATTAGGGACCTGGGGACCCAAGTTGATAGCAATCTCTCATTTGACAACCACGTGGCCAAAGTGGTTAGAAAAACATTTTATATAGCCCACCTAATCATGAAGGGATTCACATCTAGATCAGGGGAGGTCATTGTGCCTCTTTACTCATCCCTCATCAGGCCCATAATTGAGTACAATGCCCCTTTTGCGATGTACTTTACAAGACACCTGCAACTGGAAAGACCCCAAAAGTACCTCACCAAGAGGATCAAAGGGCTCAAACAGATGCCATATGCTGCCCGATTAAAGAAACTCCAGCTCTACTCAGTGGCATACCGCCTGCTCAGAGGCGATCTGTGCCTGACGTATAAAGCCATGTCCAACCTGGAATTAATGAACATGCTGCACCTCAGAAAATCCAAATCCCATCGAGCTACGCGCTCGAGAGACTTGAATCTCAGCACTGAAATAAATAGGACATGCTGGAGGGACAGATTCATAACCCAGAGGCTCCCTTCACTCTGGAATAAAATCCCAGTCCAGGTTAGGCAGAGTCCCACATTGACTCTCTTCAAGAGGAATCTTGATGAGTGGATGGGAGATCGTAGGTTTACCCTGGCTATCACTTCTGTGTCACTGTTAGACAGAGGCACTGTATACTAACCTCAAAAAAAGACATAGCAAAATTAATTTAAAATGGGTGGCGAAAGCCAAGCACACTCTGACTAGGCTTATAAATGACCTAGGGCAGATAGCCTAGTATGAACCTATGAACCTATGAACCTATGATGTGTCTGAGCTTCTCCACTTACAAATTAGCATATAGAAAGTCCTATACCATATCTATAGCTTGCAATGATCTCTGTGACCCAGAAAATCCATAATGCATACTCAGACTTACTGGGGACACTGTCATTCCACCCAATGCCACATTCATGGGTGACTTTAATCATACATGACTGCAAACTTGCAGGTCCAGAGATTCCTGGACTCTGTCAACAGAAACACATTGGGCAAGAAAGTCCATACTCTCACTAGGGGTGCAGACACACTGGATCTGGTCCTTACTAACATGGGTGAATACTGTACCCCACTTATGGAACATGTCAGAAATATTTTAAGGCAACCTTTCTACTATTAAGAAATAACTTAGCAAAATTTCAAGTTCCCCCAAATCCAGAGAATGCTGCTGTCTGTGTGGAATTGTTCACAGAAACCCTGTGCAATCATATTAACAAGTGCATAGAGACAGCTGTGTCAACTAGGAATAAGCCCAGACCTAACTCAAAAACAAGCCATCCTGGTGGAATCCCAACATCAATTGGTCATATAAAAAAGGAAGAATATTTTGGCAAAAATTAGGAAGTGCCCAGCAGGATAAACACTGTCTAATCCATCTAATCAAGCAACTCAGAGGGCAAATCAAGTCTAACAAAAAGTCAAGTTTGAGGTAAAATAACCTTACAGCCAAGGACACCAATAAGACTTTCTTTGGGTATGCCCAAAACCTCAAAAAGCAGTACACAACAATATGCCAAATTAACTGTAAATTGAGCCACCTACCCTGAACTAGAAACTATAGTAAAGCTACTGGCCAATAAATTCCCCCAACTTTTGCTAGGGAGAAGGTCCTCAATACACTCTTCAAGGCCAAGAACACAGTATTGATGAGCACCAGTATTATCCTAGGATGCCTCCAAAATAGCATGAAACACAAACTATTCGGATCACTAGATTCACTATTTAACCATAGCCTCCAGACAGGATTTAAGCCATGCAAATGGAGGACTGCAATGGTCATCCCTCTGGACAAGGTTGTGCCATCTATGGACCCTTTAACTTCAGACCCATAAGTCTGACTCATCTCATACATAAAACCATGGAACAAATTATCATGAAAATAATAAATCATGACATAGGAATCTTTAGACACACTGGATCCAACCCAGTTTGATTTTGTCAAGGGCAGGTCATGCATACTCAACCTGATAGAATTCTTCAAGAAGGTCACCAAAGCAATGGATGAGGGCAAAATGGAGCATTATGCTACCTTGACCTATCCTAGGCATTTGATTCAATACCCCATTTGTGCATCATAGACAAACTCATAGAATTAGGTATACACCCCTAAGACACCCACTGGATAGCCAGTTGGTTCTCATATAGGACATAAAATGTTAGGATAGGGGAGTCCACCTCATCAAAGAGGCTGATCTCTAGTGTAGTCCCTCAGGGCCTTGTGCTGGATCCTTTGGCATCTGCTTCTTTGAAGTCAAGGCCAATGTCAATGGCTTCTGGCTGACCAAGTTTGCAGATGACTGTAAACTAAGCATGTTCATTGCATCCTCCCAAGATGCTAATATCCTCCAAGAAGGGCTGACACAGACAAATAACTGATGCCATAGCTACAGTCCAAAACATAATGCCAAGAAATGCATGACTATCATGTCTCTATGGTAGTAAGGAAATCATTCTACTTTGGGCAACATATAAGCAAGGGCATGACATCTTGGTTCAAGGAAGTCATCATTCCACTGTATTCAGCCCTCAAGTTTACAGTCATCTGCAGATTTGGTCAGCTGCAAATCCTTAACATTTGCTTTAACCTCCAAGAAGTAAATGCCAAAGAGGATCTCCTTGATGAGGTACACTGATAGTAGCATGTCTTTTGGAGGATGTAAAGCCACCCACCCTAATTACCTGGGTTCTGTTTGTGAGCCAATTAGCTATCCATTGAGTTAATGGGGATTTAAATTTAGCTGAGAGAGTTAATCTATGATACATGTCTGATGGATGGTGTTGATTACCTTTGGAAGGTTAGATACACTGCATATGCTGTTTTTCCCTAAGTCATTGCTTTAGTAACCTTCTAGATGAGATTGATAAGGTTAAGCAGGCATGAACTGCCCTTAACAATTTTGAACTGGTCTTTTCCATAGCCTTACATATGTGGCTGATTGGGCTTATGGGTCATAATTATCTGGGTCCATTGACACTCCACCTTTATGCAAAATTACTGTATCTATCCTCCATTCATCTGGTGTGGAATCTTTTTGGAAGGTGATGTTAAATAGCCTTTGTACGGGATCTGACAAGTCCTGTTTCAGGATGGCCAGTAGGCAGCCTGATAAGTTATCAGATCGTATGGGCATAGTATTCTTGGCCTTGGATAGTGCCTTCAGGACATGGTCTTGGGAGATTTGAGGGGTAGTATATATATATATATATACAGATATGTGATCTTGGAATACGGGAGGGGAGATGGCGATAAAGCCTAACTCCTCTGGTTCTGAGTATATGATATCATTTATTATTTTCTCTGGGCAGTGCTGGGCATTCTTTCTGAGGTTTCTAATATAGTTAAAGAAGACTTTGTGGCTCTTCTGTACATGGGTGGCTATTTTTACCTCATATCTGGCTTTGGTTGATTTGATCAGGGTCCAAACTTTCCTGTTAAGTTTAGTAAGAGTACTTTTGGCAGCAGGAGTGTTAAACTTATTTTTGCAAGCGGTGAGCTTTTTTTTCTTGTATTATGGTGCCTGTTTATATATGGGTTCCACCAGGGTTCAAAATTTTCCATTGTATTTACTTCAGAGGGGACAGATCAGATATGGCTATGCAGTTATTTACATGTGCACAGAATATAGTTTACTGCTGAAGAAGTAGTCTCAACCATGCTAAATGAAAAGTTATACTACTAGATGCAGATCAGGGACTCTGGCAGATAAAGCTTGATGAAGGCACTAAGCTATGTATAATTAATATACAATCATGATGATGCAGCTTCTTTGACTTCTGTTTGATATTTTAATGCTTGGAAGATGTTGTAGGCATAAACGATGATATAGTTTTTGTGATGAAGAACAGAAGTAAAACATAACAGCAGACTAATAAAGCTACTAAGCAGACTAATATGCCAAATTTTCAAGTCACTTTAGATCAAATTTTCAAACAAGAATGACAAGTCTGAAAAACATGGGCTAAGACCAGATGAGCTGAAGGCTGATATATAAATCAGGATATCTGAACTGATGACAATGCAAGAACAGAAACAAGAATTAGAGGGGTTTATAAGAATGATGCAGTGCCTTGCAAAGTCTGTACTTGCATGTCTTAAGACTAATACTCATCTGTGAAAGTTGTAGCCTGGGAATGGAGCTATGACCAACAAATTATTTTAAAATAATCAAGAAACTATTTACATAAGCAATGACATTAAAATACTATGATGTAAGTAACATAGATGTGTTGTAATACATGGCAGTCATAATGGTATAGGAAAGTACAGTTTTGTACCTACCATAAATGTAGATGTTCGAGGATTCCCTTGCTGCAGTCCTGACAATTGGGTATAGTCCGCGTCCCAGTCGGCCCGAATACCAGAGTATAAGGCTGACGTCGGTCATGGCGCCTTAGACTGGCGTCAGTACGTCAGGGTACTAATGCGCATGACCGGCGTCATTTCCTCAGTCTTTTCTTGCCCCAGATGTCAGAAGACCCAAAAAGACAAGTCCCAAAAACAACCTGCACCAATAAACATGTACAATATATACAGTAATATATATATAAAAAATATAAGCATGTAAACTCACCTACACAACCACCCTGAAACACAGAGGGGAAGGAGGGAGGGTTTGGACTGCAGCAAGGGAATCCTCGAACATCTACATTTATGGTAGGTACAAAACTGTACTATGTTCTTCGTCTTCCCTTGCTGCAGTCCTGACAATTGGGTAGAATCCCAAAGCAGAGGTAAGGGAGGCTGGCAAATTATAAAGTAGCAGGAGCTGACAACATGCCTTGTAAAACAGCTGTGGCAAAACCAGCTCTAGTCTTAGAGTATATAGGCAGGTGATAATGCCTAGAGAAAGTATGCACTGAACTCCAAGTAGCTGCTTCCAGAATATCCTTAGTTGCCACCCCTTAGAAATGCTGTTGAAGTGGCAGTAGCCCTAGTGGAATGAGGCCTAATCCCAGCTGGAACCTCTTTGCCATGATGGGAATAACAAAATGCAATGCAAAAGCCAATCCACCTAGAAATAGTTTGTTTTGACACAGGCTTGCCCTGTGAACTCAAAGCAAAAGAAACAAGTAACTGCTGAGACTGCCTAAAATCTTTAGTCCTGCTCAGATAATAGCAATTGCCTGTGTACATCTAAAGTGTGCAAAATCTTTTCCCCTTTATTTTGAGGATCTGCAAAAACGTAGGCAAATGAATAGTTTGGTTTAAAGCCACACTAGAAACCACCTTAGGCATAAAGGAAGGATTAGTACGTAATGATACCCTGTCCTTATGGAAAATCAAAAGGGCTCTACTGCCATAAGGGCCTGCAACTCAGACACCCTTCTTGCAGAAGTAATAGCCAACAGAAAAGCAGTCTTCCATGACAAATATTTCAATTCAGCAGTAGCTGCAGGCTCAAAAGGTTGTAGAGTAAGTTTTTCCAACACAAAATTGAGATCCCAAGCAGGAGTAGGAGCTCTCGTGGGGTCTTATATTCTTTGCCCCTCTAAGAAACTGCTTGAACAAAGGATGCGAAAACAAAGGTGGGTCACAATCATAGTGAGCTGAAATAGCTGCAGCATGAATCTTTATGGAAGAGAAGGACAAACCTTTGTCCAATAATTCAGTAAGATATTGAAGAGCCACACTCAAATTAGGCTCTGAAATCTCCAAATTCTTTGCTGTACTCCAAAATAAAAATCTCTTCCATTTTTCTGCGTACACTCTCCTAGTACTAGGCCTTCTAGCTTCCATAATCACATTTAAAACTTGTTGAGGAAGCTGAGACCTACCATGCTTCAACACAGAATATGCCAAGCTGTGAGATGAAGAGATTGAAGCTTGACATTGAGCAGATGACCGTCCTTCTGAGATAACAGATGAGGAATCAGAGGTAAAGGCCATGGAGGCTTCTTTACAAGACTCCTTAGAAGTGGGTACCAGTGTTGCCGAGGCCAATCTGGAGCTATCAAAATCATCCTTGGCCTGTCCTGTCTGACCTTTAGTAATACCTTTGGAAGAAGAGGTAGAGGTGGAAAGGCATAGACATGAAGGTTTGCCAACTGAAAGACAGAGCATCCACTTTCCAAGCTGTGTGATGAAACCCCTTTGTGCAATACTTTGGCAGCTGGTGGTTTAGTGGAGAAGCGAACAGATCTATGTCTGGAGTTCCCCATGACACTGTCAATTTCTGAAATACATGAAGATCCAGTTTCCACTCGTGGGGATCCATGATTTGTCTGCTTAATGCATCTGCTAGGGAGTTCTGTGCTCCTGGCAGAAACCTTGCCTGAAGAGTCAGTTGCAGGCTTAACGCAGTCTCCCATAAAATCATTGCTTGCCTGCATAGAGGATAAGAATGTGTTCCCCCTTGCTTGTTGATGTACCACATGACAGTTGTGTTGTGTGTCAGAATCAACACCTGCCCTGGAAGAAGTAACTCCTTGAACGCCATCAATGCAAACTGGACTGCTAACATCTCCTTCATGTTGATATGTAGATGCTGTAGTCTGGCAGGCCACTTGTCTTGTATCCACTTTCCATTTAGATGAGCTCCCCAAGCAGTGTCCGAGGCATCTGTCGTTAAAATCTGACTCGCCTCTGGCTGGGTCACAGAGAGTCCCTTGTTTAGGTGACATTCCTGAGCCCACCACAAGAATTCCTTTTGAAGGCAAGGTATTATTTGAATGACAGTGTCCAAATCTTGGCAGTGCTGTGTCCATACATTTTTGAGATACCATTGCAGCTTCCTCATATGCAGTTTGGCATTGGGAAGCACCAGAATACAAGATGCCATGAACCCTAATGCTTGAAGGACTGTCCTTGCAGTCAGCACGGACTGATGAGATAGTTGATGGAAGTAAAGTGACAGACTCTTTTGTTTGTCCGGGGTTAAAAGGCCATCTGGGCTGCTGTATTCAGTCTCACACCCAGAAAGCACATGTCTTGAGAGGGTACTAGACTGGACTTTATTTCGTTCACAGAATACCCTAGGCATCTTAGCACTGCTATGACATATTCCAGATGCTGTAGAAGGTGTTCCTTTTCTTGAGCCAGAATCAGGCAGTCGTCCAAGTAAGGATAAATTTGAATGCCTTGAAGCCTGAAGTAAGCTATCACTGGAGCCAGAACCTTTGTGAATACTCTGGGCGCAGTAGATAAGCCAAAGGGCAATGCAGAGAACTGATAATGAAAATCTCCAGTTCGAAACCGCAGATACTTTCTGCAACTTAGCCTTATGGGCACATGAAGGTAAGCTTCCTTGAGATCCAAAGTTACCATCCAGTGATCCTTGCCCAGCAGAGGTAACAGTTGCTGTAACGTCAACATCTTGAACTTGGGAATGTCCAGATAAGTGTTGAGGATTGATAAATCCAAAATTGGTCTCCACATGTTCCCCTTCTTTGGTACTAGGAACAGCCGAGAATAAAATCCGAAGCCCCTTTCTGATACAGGGACTGGCTGAATAGCCCCTATCTGGAGTAACTGAGAAACTTGCTTGTGAGCCTCTTTTCTTTGTGGAGGAGGAACATCTGGCATGCCTTTGAAAGGGGGCATTGTGTGGAAATAAAATCTGTAACCGTGATGAATGATATCCAGCACCCATCTGTCTTGAGTGATTAAATCCCAATTTTCTTTGAAAAGAGACAATCTTCCTCCCAAAGGAGCTGCCAGACGAGAATCCACTGGCAGCTGAAAAGGCAGGTCATTGGTTTTGCTTACGAAAGGACTGACCCCTGCCCTCACCAGAAGTCTGAGCAGGTGAACTGTCTGATCTAGGCCTAAACAGACCTTGAGCCCTGCCCCTACCACGTCTAGACCTACCCTAGACTGGGAACCATAAGCAGGATATGTCCACCCCTTAGCAGGC
>NC_056730.1:680878928-681044299 GCF_019279795.1 Protopterus annectens
GCCTCAGTTTCAGCCTCTGTCCTCCACCTACATACCAAGCTTTGCACATATGACATGCTGTCAGGGGTTGTTCTGTAGTGGGCTGTGAGTATATCACATTGCCATTGCTGCCATCAGTCCACTGCTGTTGTATCCACCACACATATGGTGGGGCTGGGGCCATATATGTGTGGGCTTCACCTACACAATACATGTGAGCCCTTATGCACTCCAGAGACCAGTGTATTTAACAGTGGTATATGGCCCTGTATTATTGAGTTTGGGGGGGATGCACCATAAATGACCTAGGCTGTTACAAAATGTGGGGGTATCAGGAGTGAGCTGCCTTAAGGTATCTGGATATACAGTACCATACACTTCACCTATATTTACATTACTTACATAAATTGGGGTTACTGCAGGCCTACTGCCTCCTGCCATGCAGACTATTCTGTTTGTCAGTGTGCTTGTGATGGTGTCAGTTATGCCTTGTTATGTAACAGTTACATCCCATTTGGTCAACTGAAGTCTTCACCACCTAGTGATTGTGTACAGAGTGTAGATAGAGGCTGCTGAACTATACACCTGCATTACTTACTGTTGATTGTTTGTTATGCTGTGGCCCAGTCTGTCTTTACTATTGTACAATTTGAAGGGCTTGGCCTGGACAGTTGTGAACCTTCCCAGACTACTGTATTAGTACAACTGTTTCACAGTTGCATTATTCTGTTTAGATGGATGTCAGTGTCTGGACAGCTATATGATATGGCATATAGAACTGTAATAGTACACAAATAAAGGTTTTCCATTTCTGCAAACCTGTGTGTGGTGTTTTTTCCTATGACCTCTCTGTGGGTATATGTTGCAGGCAATGACTGTCATTTGTATGGGTGGCCTATACAGTGTCCAGTTGTTAAGGTGTTAACTGTAGGCATAGTGGCTGTTCCGTATTGTGTGCACCTTCTACATATTTATCTTACTGTACATATCTCTGCACGTGTATGTGTAGTCACATGTATATATACATGTATAACGGTTTGTACAGATATGTCCAGAATGTCAAATAAAGTGGCCCATATATGTTGCCTTTATTTGACATTCTGGACATATCTGTACAGTTGTGGGGTATGATTCTGTATGCAGACTACTGCCACTGGCAGCATTCAAACCGTGGCTACATGTGCTAAAAATACAACAGTTGCATGTGCTATTCCATTTTTGTTGTCTGAATTTTCCCTGTTTACTGTCTATGTGTCTCTCAGTTGTACTAAATGGCCTGTCATATACATGCATTCCTACACATTCAATTTATGGCGCACAGTGTGGGTAACAGTGCTTAATACTACAGTACTATTACTGTTTTGTCAGGCTATTACACTTTTATTGACTTACAAACAATATGAGACTCTTCCTGACATATTCTCTAGTGTATGCAGTACTTGCTTTGAACAATACAGGTTTTATACAAGCAATTAATTTACTACTGCATTTATTTTTATTTCCTATGACAGTAAATGCATGAGTATTACTGACCTGCCTCACATTGCAACCTCACCAGGCAACTGATGTGGACCTCCTGGTTCACGGCCCGCTCCACTGCAGCTGTGGGGGACGGGACATGAGAGGAATATTTAGCTATACCTATCCATGATATACCTGAGCTGGCAATTATTACACACATACTTGGGTGATACTTACACACAGCTGGAACATCCCCTAATGCTCTAACCTCTTGGAACCACTCCTCCACAAGGTCCCCCTTATGCCACTTTAGGTTGGCATAGTGGTGCCTGACCTACTCACCAGTTTGGGGTATACCAGTGGTACTGGTGAGGTCACGGGCGAGATGGTTCCAGGCCTCCAACTTATCTTGGTAGCCCTGGTACTGGCCATGCAGCAGTCTCTGAGCAAGTTGTTTAACTAGGAGTCCTGCCATGACCTTGAACTCCTGGATGCACCAGCGCTGCACTCAGCTCACCTTCTCCCCTTCTGCCATGGTGCCTGCAAGGGTAAGCTACAACCAGTTATGAGATGTATTCCTGCCTCTTGGGTTTAAGTAGGGCCGATTTCCTCCACTTTCCCATGATTGGCTGATTTTGAAAAGGCTAAGCTATGGGCAAGCCTGCTTACTTAGGGTTGGCATTGTTTAAAGGGGTATACCACTGGACACAATGAGTTAGCTGGTCTACACATTGCTCACACTTCCTAAGCTGGCCTGTGCAATGCTTAGCATTGCTTACATTAGACTTTGCTTTATAGTGCCTTTTTGGCATTGAGTTATTAATCATTACACCTTATATGTATGCCTGGTATCCATGATTAATGTGTACATACACTCTGTGGAGTCCTTGTGTTTTACTGGGGACTTCAACACTCTCTTACAATTACACCTCACTTCTGGGCTTACTGCTGTACTCCAGTTCAAATATTCATACTATGTAGTGGGTTATGGAACATATGACTATATACTGATTCCTTTTACAGGTTCAGTTTGGTTATACTATGTTGAAGACTTGTTTGCTGATACCTAATTCTTCTGTACTTTTGTGAGGGTGTATATCATAACTGCGAAAATGCAAAATTTCGAATGGCCATTACATCGAACACGAAACCGCGAACTTTGATAACATCAAAGCCGCGGAACATCAAATTCTTACCCCAGGCAAGAATTCTGTGGGCCGTTCTGCAGCTTTGCTATTTCCTCCACTGTGGTGTGATCTCGGAGTTGGTATATTTAAGTAGGGGGGTGGTGAGGGCGAAGTCCCCCACATTAGACATAGGTTTATGGTGTGCTTGTGTTGTGTGTGTGTTTCGTGGAACAGTAAATGTTTTCCCTGGGAAAAAATTTGCTGTTCTGAGCTTTGATGATATCACATTTTGAACTTCCAAGTTTGAGCTTATGGTGTTCGATATTTTGGAAGTTCGATAATGTGATATAGACCCCTTTTGTGATGGCTTGGTGGTTACCTACTGTGATTATGGTGTATAGGGTCCTGGTTTTGAGACCTGTATGGCTGTTTATTTTGTTGATAGGCAGAACATGGGCCATTGGATAGAGAGTTTGAGCAGTTGTAAGTTGGTTTGCACTATGGTAAGCACTGCTAACCTGCTGTTACATCTGCTTACAGAGCTTCAGTATTGCTTAGTCAGTGTAGGCATTGCTTACCACCATGCAAATGGGCTTAAGGCCGCTTACTAGTGCTTAAATATGCTTACTACTGCTTATTTGTGCTTAAACCCGCTTACTAGTGCCTTATTCATTATGACACTGACACCTCACATGTGCATTTACTGCAGTACTCCAGTTCATACAATATATGTTATTTCGTCGGTTATGTAACAAAAATATTGGTCATAACATTCTTTGCCATATAAAATGGAATGTGCTGCAGAGATGCTTGAACTTGGCCTGCCTGCTCGTAAGGCAAATGCTCTGCCCACTACACTATTGCTATGCTGTTTCATTTGCATATATCTTCCTTGTTATCCTCTTCAGCCATTTAAGCTACATTAACCATAGCTAAATGATGGGCACACCCACGCACCTATGGTTAGCTTTAATTGGATTTAAAAAAAAAAAAACTAAAAGGGTTTCTTCATTTTATTTATATATGCTGTTGCTATTGTACACAAGGGGGACTGTTGGTGGGGATATGCGGTCACCTGTGAGAGGTCTCTCTCATTGCATACCCCTTTCTGCTGTTCTACATTGCAGGGGCATGTTTATTCTGAGAGCTCTACTCTCAGACATGCCCCCTGCACTCTTATATGTTCCGTGTAAGCCTAGGAGCTCGGGCAGCGCGCCTCATTAATATGCATGGTGCACTGCCGTCCTGCTGCTAAACAGTCACTTCTGTGCAGGACTAAGCTAGTCCTGCACAGAAGATTAGTAAATCCGGGGGAAAGTGTTTTTTTTATCTGTTCCCTCTTCTGCGCTTTTCTAACAGTGCCATTTCTTGTCTTAATTGCTTTATATATTTCTCTGTTCATGGGTTTATAGGTTCATACTGTTTGACCACTCTCAAAGTGTTTTTGGTTTTAATGAAGATGAATGCACCTTCACCTTTGGTTCCTTTATGCTCATTTTGAGGTCTGAATGTGTGTAAGGCATTGCAGGTTTGCACAGCCAGGGTGCTGTCAGCAGCCTTGAACCATGTCTTGGTAACTGCACAGATGTCAGCATCCTCCAGGGTAAGAGGTGCTTCCAGGGAGTGCAGTTTCATGTTTAAACTGCTAGCATTAAGTAGCACGACCCTGAGTTTGTCTCGGTTAGATTTTGTTACATTGGAAAATTTGTTGTTTTGACATTGCCTAATAAATGCACTACAGGGGAGGCAAGGGCCTTTGCCAGTATTCGAAAGCCTAGGGGGGACAGGTGAAGACCATCTCTAGCAAAACAGCGAGGTCAGTCTGCCATATCCTTCCAGGTTGACAGATACTGGTTCTCCCTGGACTGACACCAGAAGCTGACCCAATTGTTGAAGTCAATCATTTTTTGTTTAAATTATGGCATTATCCTGGATGAGGGTAGGATACTGTTTAGGGCTAGGAACTTACCTGTCTGGGACACATAATCAGAACGGTCCATCATGTCTCTCTCTTCATATAGCCAGAGAGGTATGTCAAGTCATTCACTTCAACATGGACTATGACAATAATGATATTTGTTGTTGGGTGATTTGAGCACATGTGTGATTTGTTGGATCCTGGTACCTGTTAGGCAGCTGACCATGAACTTCTCTTTGTCCAGTCTGGTGAGGGAGACATCTGTGTTTCTCACTACAGAGTCACCTATGACCAAGACATTTGCTGTATTTTGCCTTAGGGGCTTATTTGTTGAGACACAGGTGTGTGTGTTGATACGTGTAGTGGTTTCTTTTTGCTTAGTGGTGAGAGTGGGTAGTGTGCATTTGGGAGGTCTCTGTTTCTTTGGTAGGCTTTTAGTGAGTACCTCTACATATGTGGGTTTGTGTGTCATGACTTTATTTTTTGTGAGAGGTGAGGCTTCTGTGAGAGGTGAAGCATGTGTGCTGACAACCTGTTTGATGTCTAGTTTGTTTTTACGTGAAAGAATTGACTCCAATTCCACAGTGTATTTGCATTTCCCACATAGGGTGTTAGTTTTCTTTAGGAGTAAATGGTTATCAGTATACATGAAACAATTGCTACATTACCTCAAGATGACCATATCAGTCAAGCTGGCAGGAGAAATGATGGGAAACTGCCCATTTATTGTAGCAGCATTTTTCTGAATGCAGTATATGGGAAGGAAGTGGGCCAGCTGGACTTAGTCGCAAACAGCAAAAATGAAGCAGTAATTCAATTAAATACAGTTAACTAAGTGTAGTGCTGGCTTAAAGTATACTTATTTTTCAGTTGTTTTCAGTGGATGCCTTGGATTTCAGTGCAGATGCACTCCAGACCTCTGGCTAAAGTTGCCAAACATTGAACAGCTCCAGTAAAGTGATACTTTGATGATGGAATTTGATTTCTTCCCTTCCTTTTCCTTATTGCCCTGTGGTTTTGTGGTAAGGCTTTATCTGTTATTAATTTAGATGCACAGTACAATATCCTATTTACTTCTTTTATATCAAATACATTTCTGTGAACAGTCTTGAATACTGTGTTCATTTGTTTTATCAGACTTGTAACATTTTGGGTCTTGTTGACTTATGTAATCTAGTTATTTCATTGATCTTAATATGTCTTTCCATCTCTATTAAATCAAGCAACTCTTCCCTTAGTTCATATTGTTCTAAACTAAGGACGCATTCTTTGTTCTTCATTTCTTGTGGACATTCTATAGAAAGGTCCAGAACATCTTCATGTGACATATTCTCTTCAGGTTTATCCTGTCTCATCTGTTGATCTTTCATATGAGAATTTATTGGCTTATCATTTCACAACATTGACTATGTCAGAGGTGCCACTGTTTCCTGCTCCTTTCCTTGCTGTGCAACTCCAACTAAACTTTTGTAAGGGTTTCCTTCTGAAGGCTCCAAATAATTTTTATATTATCAGATGCTTCCTGTTCTACTGGTTTCTCCTTAATTTGAGGATTTATCATGCTGGGCTGTCACCAGAGTAGGATTTTCTAGATTAAATTCTTCACTTTGCAGATAATCCATAACTTCAGTTTCTATTTCTTTAAATTCATTACTAATCCTCTTTTCGACTTCCACCTTTGTTTTCTTATTTTTTGTATTACAACATTTTCCAAATGCAGACACTTCTGCCTATATTTCTCTTCAAACATCTTTAGTGCTGCTTTTTGTTGTATTGATTAGTTTTGCTTTCTCCTTTGTATAAATATTGCACCATATTAAATATTTTTTTCTTTCCTATGTCCATATTTCTTCTTCAGATGTCTCCCACTTCTCCTGTCTCTCCTTACTATGGGGACTCATTGTTCTGTCATGTTGTAAGATAACCTGTGTTAGACCTTTTACACTAAATACTTCTCTCTGTGGGTATTCCATAACTTCAGCTTCTATTTGTTTAACTTCTACTTTACTATTCTGCTGTTCTACATTCCCCCCCTTGTGATCTTATTTTTTGTATTGCAAAATTTTCCATATCTGGGTGTCTTTCCCTGTATTTCTTTTCATTTATCTTTGGAGGTGCTTTTTGTCTTGATTAGTTTGGCTTTCTTCTTTATATAAATATCCCACCATATCAGATCTCTCTTTATTTCCCATGTCAATTTTTCTTTTTTGTACCTTTCTAAAATCTCTAGATTTTGTTCTTTATATTTTGCACTTCCTCAGTTGCTTCTCTTTCTAAATGGTCCAAGGTTTCTTGGTCTATATAATGTTTTTCATCACTCTGTTGAATTAATGAACACAAGTTTGCATTTGAAGCTTTTGACAGTTTTTCTTGTGCAAGTATTTTTCTTTACTCTAATTTCTCTCTCTGTCTTAGTCTTTTTCTATATCTTCTGTCTGGAAATTCTGGGCTTCTTGCATTATAGTAACAATACATAAATTCTTTCTTATCCTCAATAGTCCACTCTATCATCTTTATGGCTCTTTTTGGCCTGTCAGTTCATGTGTTTTTGTGGAATACTACTTCCTTCTACGAGAGGAGGGCCATCATCACTCTGAGCCTGGTCTGACCCCATTGTTGGAATGTTCTGTGCCTTGAGGATTCTACACTGTCATTTTTTTCCATTCCTGGCAACAGTGCACCTACCAGTCCAGGAATGGGAAGTTTTTTTATTCTGAGACTCGTGCACCCAGCTATCTTTTTTTTTAACCTACTTTTGTCCATAAGATATGGTATATAAAATACAGTCTATATATCAGTGTTGTCTTGGTGAGATTTTGTAAAACCAGGGTCCATCTAGTACAGGTACTAACCAGGACGTGAGAGTGAATTAAAGTCCAGCAATACTACTCTCCTGATTTTATCAGCACTCCAATCAGACCCCTAATATACAGTGTGAGTGATTTCATGTGTATTCAAGTTGTTATTCCCAGAAAGCTGCTTGAATACGTCTGATAAATATTGCCTTCTGCATTTGCATGCTGCTTGGAAGTGCAAAATGCACTTTCACAGCTTAACAAAAAAGTGTGAAATCTAGTTTAGGCTGCCTTAGATAGCATAAACCAGACCAGTGACATTGCATGGCCATCAGCACACTACACTGGATAGTACTCGCAGAAGAATATACACCTGTCAGGTAACTTTCTCTTGGGCAAAAGGTGTAAGTGCAGTGAGTTTAGAGATAAAGAATATCTGAATCATGCTTCAAATTCCCTTAATTGTTAATTTTACAGAGGCTTGTTCTGAATTCATATTTCATTACATTTTGTTATACCACTGTGTTTTTATTTAAAAATCAGTTGTCATAATTTCTAACAACATGTGATCATTAGTCTGTTCACTTTTACATTATTTGTTATTAACTACAATTCTGATAATGTGTTCCACAAAGTACATGCCTGATGTTGCAAGGAGATGTGAGAAGGATGAATGTTTTGTTTGAGCACACTTCTTTTTCTGGTTATTATTATATATACCTATTCATTGTATTTCACTTACTTTCTGCTTTTTTTTCTCTATCAGATATTTATTTTCTAATGTATTCTGCATTTGTACAATGTCTGGCACTGGACAACAAATGCAACTAAGGCTAAAGGGAAGTACACAGCTTATGGCAATATCTTGTGAAGTTATTGCTTTTGAATATAGTGTGTGAGGGGGGTCCTTTGGCAGGCTAAACTGCTATACACAGCAGCTAAATATGTTTTCTTCCATTTGAAGTGAGTGTATAGCATCCCTTAGCAACTGCTGTCTTAATAATCTTCTCACATATGGAACATTTAAAAGTAATCAACCCCAAGATACATATACCCAAATGGATTCTTCAACAACAGACACTGCATAAATAATAAAATAAACAATCCAAGCTCATATTTTGTCCACTAAAATGAACATCATTTTTTATCCTGGGGCTTGCTTAAAATATTTAGCTGGCTTTATAATATTGTTGTTTAGTTACCTTCAGTCCTTCAGACTGGTGTTTTTGAAAACAGTTGCATATAAATTTCTAATCATCCTAGTAAACCTCTATTGCTTCTACCAATGAAAATAGTTTAAAATGCTTAACAGATTTTGTTTTATTCATTTGTTCCCAAGTACCATATACTACTAGTATATCCCTAACACATCTAATGGGGAAAATATTTAAGCAATGTTTAACTGAGTTTTTTTCCCCATTTTTTTCTAGCCACTGTGTGCATTAGTGAATACAAGTGAGGCCCTAATTTCATTACCCTAAACCAACCACCTCAGCTGTATACAGATTTATAATTGTGCATGCTATGCAAAATCCATGAACATACAATTCAGTTTTAAAGTGAAAGAGCACAAAACAAGCAACTATAACTAGCAGCAGCTCTTGTAATCTACTATCACAAGCTAATTCTAATGTTTTCCTCTTCATGCTATAAAGCACCAACCCCAAGCATCATCACAACAACATTCTGTTGCTCATCTCTTCCACCCCAACACATTTTATATCATCTTCCCCCAAGCACGCCAATGCAACTAATAACATTTTATCTTACCTTAAAAGAACTCCAACACAAAATACACAAATTCTGGTTAAGCATGCTTCAACTGAGGTATGAATCTGTAAGAACAGTCGTCTCTAGAGACTTTTTAATAAGTGTAGTTGTAAATCACCAAAACCTAAGTCGACCTACTCAAAGTATAGCTACCACTCAAATTTCAAAAGCTTGCAATTATAGTATTGTGCCAATTAAAAAAAAAATACGGTGTAAGCTGCCAGCTAATTGACATTTGTACTTACCCTACCTCTGCAACTAGCAAGCTGAAATAGCATATTTGACCTGTCAAAGTCTGTATAACAAAATAACAAAAAAGCAAATATGGACACATCACTGCAAAGTCAATATACCATTCCACTCAGCAACTGTTTTGAAATGTAAAATATTCAATAATGAAGTTGTAACCTGGCTATGACATTGATATATATATATATATATATATATATATATATATATAAACATAATCCACAAAGAGAAAACATGCATACCAAACTCCATAAATTAATACTCCCTTGCTGTATACATTAGAAGGAAATCCCACCAGAAGTAAACAGGCCAATAAACAATGACCCTATCTGCTACTTTCCACATGAACACCTAAGCACATCAAGTCTATAAGCACTGTCCAGACTCAAACTATGCCAACAATATCCAAGGTAAAACACCTATCTTAGTGGTTTTAATATCAAATTGTCCAATAACATAAACTGCTTGATTGTAAATCAATCAAAGCATGTGCAAAATGGGAAAAGTGGTTGAGGATGGGTGGATGAAATGAGCCTAATCTCTAACCCACAAAAATATATCTATACCATCTCAGATGTGATTATGTGCCAACTCATAACCTGCATATTTTTACATGGTGTCCCAGAATACCACCTCAGTTATTTGCTTTACATTGCCTCACTCATGTCTGCTGTCACAATATGTGCATTGGGTGTGGTTATTAGTTATTTATCTATGACTAAATGTCATATTGGACAAAGCTTTTTTAACCTTTTGAAGTCCTGCTGTCTTTATTCATTTTTATTTTTTTCAGTGATTTTTCTTTATTTTCAATATATCTTCAGTTTCATTGTCAATTTTATATACTTAAATATCATCAGCCATAAATGTTACCTGCACATTTGATAGTTTAGTCATATGGCACACATCCTTAGCTTTCTTTCTCTTAAATGCCTGTCTGTTATATAGTCATTTTTTATGTCATAGACAATTCTCTGTTTAACAAATCACACAACTCTTTAAATTCAAAAGCATGCATGCTCAGTCTCAAATGCATCTATGTTTTTGTAAATGCCCCCTGATTTCTAGTAAAACAATACATTTTTATATAAAGTAGGCCCTTCTTTGGTTCACTGCATGATCTGATTTTTGCTTTCAGTACTGCTAAACTGCTTTTATTTTTAACACTTAGAACAAAACTATTTAAATACATCTATGGTGCAATAGCCTGTGACATGGACAAGCAAGGCACATTTGATTTTATCAGGTTTATCTTTGAGGCCCGTACAATGAGATTATCGCATATCTCTGAATCCAGGATGCCCCATTTTCTGTCAGGTTTCCCTGCAGTTTCAAAGCAGCTAAAGGTTGAATCATTACCATTCTAAGGCAAAAACAGAAGGCAGTCTTCCTCAAAACTGAAGAACCTATTAGGCGTACATGATCACAATGTAATGGATTACTGGGTAGCATATAAACCCCAAGCCATCAATAACTGATATGTGCACTATGTCTTTGTAGTAAATGTGGATTTGGGGTTCAGAATGGTTTGCATTTATTTTGCATGTTGTTTACCAAGTTATGGCTCAGAAAATCCTTATTCAGTGTCTCACCAACTTCCATTTTAGGCATATGTTCCATTTCTGTATTTCAGATAGAGCTGGGGCTATATTGTTCCTTCCTCCCACATTTACTTTTCTTCCTAGTTTTGGTTAATGGTCATATTGATTTATTGTGACTTTTAAGTAAATCACTCTAATAACGGACTGGTAGTATTAGTTAGCCATGGAGGATATCTGTTGGAGGACACACATGCTTTTCTCTTGGTGATCTAGTGAAGAAAAATGAAAAAAAATAAATGTCCCAGATAAGGACTTAAATAAAGTGAAGTGAAAAGAGAGAATGGCAGACAAAAGAAGAGTGTTCATGCAAAGATAGACAAAGTATTAGGTATGCACACAAGGATAATGGCAGAGGGGATTGGCTTTCATGAAAGTGTGAGTAAAACTTGAAACAATGGATAGCAGCAAATATTAGGATATGACTGCTTAAAGCAGATGAGATGATGGTTGCTGTTATTGTCAGCCAGTAGACAGAGGTCCACAGTATGAATCCTAAGAAACAGCTTATGGATGTAACATGAATGATGTACTAAAGAGAAGAAATGGCCAAAATACTGAGAAAGTCAAGGAATCTAAGTTTACATCTAAACTGGGCGCAGGTGGTAGGTTGTTCAAGTGCAAAAGATAACTAACTGGAAGAGGCAGGTAATTAGCAAGCTAATGAGTAAGGGATGGATGCTACAGATGACAAGGTATCTTAACTCATTCCTTCCAACAGAGCTCTTCTGGGTTTGTATTCTAACTTCCAATGGGGGTGGCCTGAGCCTTTTAAAAATGAAGTTATCACCTCACAATTCAAACAAATGTTCATATCTCTAGAACCATCAATGTTACTAGAAAATTGTAAATGGCAAACTATTCAGCACAAATTAATATTTGCAGTTGTTGCATTCATTTAATCCTAGGCCTTAAACTGTATTTTATAAGCCACAATAAATATAGTAAATGTGTATTTTGTGATGCTGTATCAACAGCTTCAAATATCTCAGTAACCATTCGAACAACACACATACTGCTAGTAGCATTTTCTTCATTCACTTTTGAACTTTAGTATGAAGCTAAGCATTTCAGTCTTTGTCACTTGATTGCTGAGATAGTCAGAGAAATGTTAAAATTATTACAATACAAAGAAGCAGTGTACCCACAATATTCAATATCCTTATATCTGCATTAGACAGAGGACAAATATCAATGCAGTTAGGTATGCCATTGTGTAATCTTTAAGATGAAATATTCTAATACCTTGTATCTAGCATGGATTTAGAATTGTTACTGACATGAACAAGCAATATTCAATGCCTAGAGGCATCAGAAGGATATAACTGAAGAAATGCCTGGAGATATCACTAGGCTGTAATGAGTAAAGAGCCTGTGGTTGGCAATGTGGACATTCAAAGTACCAAACTGCTTGTTCCTACAATTATACAGAAGGAGAAAAATGTACAACCAAATAATGTGGTACCTTAGGGAAGGGAGGCTCGAAGTTGGGTGGCTACTCTGGACTGTTAACTGCTTGCTGTAATTAGAATGTGGAGAAGGAAGCATCTACCATTGTTAAGAAAAGCAAGACAATTCTAGAAAGAGGAAGTGATGGGGATTAGGCCGGAAGAATCCATCTCCTGTATATAGAGTAGATAAATTACTAGGGATGTAGACAAACAGAAGAAAAGCCTGGGATGAACGGTTATCACTTGCAGAGTTCATTAATGGATAATGAGGTGAAGGAGTAACAGGGGTAGCAGAAAGGACCCTGAAAGAAGCAAAATAATGATGAATAGAACATTCTAAAGTAAATAATGGGCTTGATGAACAATCAGTGAAGGGGTCGGGGAAGAGTTGGGTTGAGGTGATGGTGCCATACCTATCAACATTTTAGCAGAAGAAATCTGGGCAAAGCCAAAAATAATGGGGGGACAAATGACAGATTTTAAATATTGCTCTTATAAACTTAGAAAGTTGATAGAATAAAAGGTTTTGTGTTACCCTGCATTTTCTGAAGGATGTGAAGTTGAAAACTGAAATGCCTAGTATTTTTGGTGAATACAATCCTCACTGATTTGCCAGAAAACCAGAAATTTTATGACAAACAGACTAAAAATATGAGTCAAAAATCTGGACATTCTGCAAAAATCTGGACAATTGAGAGGTATGGATGGTACTAAGACAAGCCAACACTAGAATGAAAGGCTGAATCAAATGGAAAACAAGTGAAGAGAGCACATAGCTTGGGAGGGAAGAGCTGGAGATCAAAGGATAGAGAAGTCAGTGAAAAATATGGTTAGTGAATGAAGGTATAATCAGAAAGAGAAAGTATGAAGAAAGACCAAAGCTCAAGTATGGAGAAGTAACTTTTAATTTTGAGTGTGTTCTTTAATGATGTGCATTAAGATATTATTTCTTTTCCTCTCAGTGTATTTTGTACCCCTGTGTTACTGCACTTTTTGAAGTATGGAGCTAGGATACGAGTTAATCCTGTAGTGAGAGAAGGAAAATGATTTACTGAACCAAAAGAAGAAGAAGATGTGAATGATGGGTAGCTCTCAGTAAGTTATTCACCCTGACAATGCTCCTCATTGATCTCTGAATGTAGGCAAGAGGGTTTAAATGATTAACAAAAAGTTAATTTATAAAGTAGAAGTGAATATTTATATGGAGAGGGAAATGGAAGAGATCTGGGCAGTGTACCTCATCAGTTGGTAAACATGAAAGGACTTTAAATTGGGGCCAACTGACTGAGGGTAATAAACCATGACAGCAAAAATGAAACAATATTACCTGACTAACTAATGCTTATGGCATTTAGCTATACTGGATCACAGAGGCAGTCGAAAAAGTATATACAATGTGTGCTAAGCTTTTACTATAACCTGTTTTATAGTTTGATGATGCTCAGTTCTGGCAGCCAGTGAATTTTGTAGGATACAGCTATAATTGTCTAGTCACAGTTTCATTCTCCAGAGTGGTTAATCTAAATGAAAAGTATCTAAGTGAAGGGCTGCATATAAACAGTAGCTTAATTGGGGCGGAAATATGTTACTTAAGTTATAGAGTCTGAGACTGGTCAAGATTTAAGCATATTTAAAAGGAGAGATTTGGTGGATGTGATTTTGTTAGAATTTTGTCACAAATCAGACAAGTATGTGGAACACTGCACATTAATAAACTAACAGATTTACGTAGAACAATTTGGATTTAAGGGTCTGCATTAAATTGTATGGGAATATACCAAAGTATTACAGGTCAGTACAGAATCAGGAAAAATGTTTTAAACATCAAGTCAATGAATTTATTGGATGAGCATCTTAGGTATACACTACTGGATAGCACAAAGGTGGGAATTGAATAGGATGTGCATAATAAAATGACATAAATGTTAATTGTTAATGATATCCATAGTGAATACTTTGTAAAATATGATGCTGTGTTAGATGAGGGGTTAATCTTAAGCAACAAAGATCAATAAATAAGTGCAAAGCATATCATAAGGGTGGAAGCCAGTACTGGAATGCACAGTGGGGTCTCTACCTTACTACTAGTGAAGGGGGATTTATTGGACTAGATGAATAAGAAATTGACAAGAATATGATTTTTTATAAGAAATAGATGGGTAGTGTTACATAATTGCAGTGTAGGGGAAGACTGTAATCAGGATGAGGAAGAAGAGATGGGAGTTGGACTTGGGCAGAGTTTGGAGAAACTGCATGAAAGAATGGGAAGACAGAGTAATGGTGATGGACATGGGTGAGGAAGTGAAATGGTAGATGTTATGAAGTCTAAGTATTAGGGCAAAATGGGGGTAGGTGTGTGGAGTGCAAGAATATCACAGAATGCACATATCTTAGCCTATGGTTACTGCCTTAGGATGGTATGCATGAGGGGAAGGTACATTTAAGGTAATCTGTAAATGGGGATTCTGGGTAGCCTCCGTGCATGAGAGCCTTTAAAATTGCTGCTGTGGAGAAGCTTTGATTTGTGGCATGGAGATGAGCAAATCTATAGGAGCAAAGCAATCTGGTTTGAGGGATGGATAAAGGTTAAGTTTATGTCATGGAATGTTGATGGTCTGAATAATTCTGCTAAGAAAGGAAGAATTTTTGTGGAGGATCATGGACAGGGGACAGAGCTGGTCCTGTTACAAGGGACAAAATGCAAGGGGAGAAAGGTACAAAATTAAAAGTTAAGGGATTTGTGTAGATTTGGAGAAACTCAATAATGGGAGAAGTGGAAACAGTGGTAGAAATAATAAAGTGGTAGTGGGGAGAATTTAGTATTATAATGGCATAAAGGGAAAGGGGATATAATTGTTGTTAGGATGAGTTATGTAAAGTAGAGGTCCAAAAAGTATTTTGAGAGGTCTACAAACAACCAGAATAAATGAGAGGAATTATGGCAGTTCATTGTATGTGATTAAAATGGGGTAGTGGACTTAAAACTCTGACTTGTCTTTGGGAATCAAGAACTCCATAAGATATAAAAGAAAGACCTAATGAAGGAAATGGGGGGGGGGGGTCAGTAGATGAATGGTGGGTTAGGAAGAAAATAATACATTCCCGATGAATGAGAAAAGGTAGAGTAATAGTTTTGAGGAAAGGGAGAGACAGTGGGGTGATTATTGAAGCATGCACATGTAAATGTGGAGATAAATGATGGGAAGGAAGAGATATGCGGGTATGGGGTTACAGGCCGAAAGGGTGAACACTCGCATGAACAAATGAATTTAGTGCTGAAAAAAAGCAAAAGCTTATGTGACTGAAAATTCTTTTCAGTGAAGTTTCTGCCAGCATTCTTTTGTATGGGATCACATTACCGTGTGGTAAGGAAATTTACCCTTAACCTACTGTTGTGCGATCTTGGGGTAAGAATATATAATTAGGAGCCCTTACCATGGAGGTGCAGAAGGACTTGTTCCCTGCAAAAAATAGAAAAAAAAAATTTTTGTATGATTTCTCGTATGAGCACTTGCTCTAAAGTATTCACTCTTAAGAGTTTCACCCATGTAAGTATTTGCTCTTTCATGAGACACTTGAGTATGGATATAGAATGAGTGAAAGTGGATAAGAAAGCCAGAAGTGCAGCAGACAAAAGAAAGGGTAATGTTAATAAACAAGAAGAATTCTGAGGATATTAGTGATTTAGCATCTTTATTTTATTTATTTAACATTTGTGATATGAGCATATGATAAGTGCCTTAGATTATCTGACTAGAGGGATGTAATTCTGTGTGGTCTACTGTCACTGTACTGAATGGGAAGAAGCTCTTAAAGTACTTAATACAACTGAGGCTTCAATTGTATTAAAGTAAGGAGAGAGAAGGACTGAGAAGGAAAGAGAATAAAAGAGAGAAGACATGTTTCAGAAATGAGAAAAATCTGTTATCTATTCTCCATCCATTCTTTAAGAAGGTAAATGGGTTGAAGTAAATTAAGGAAGCATCGATGCTTGTATTACTAGATTAAAAATGATTCTGCATTTGGTGAGTTGCATAATTTATTATGAGATAGTGTTGTATATGGTATTAAGAATAATCAAGTGAGAGGCAGATTATCAAAAGAAACTTATACAAGAGTCTTGTCACTATGGAGAATGCAACAGCAATTGTTGCATTAACAGCAAATCAACTGAGTAATACAACACTCTTCAGGGTGAATGCATTTTCATTGGAACTACTGGGGGCGGACAAAATTAATTAAAATATTACTATAGAAAAACTGTAATTGACATATTTGCTACCTTTTAGCCAATAGGCATCATAACTACCTATAGCAGACTTTAATTATTTAATCTCTAAACAAATAGGAATACTGTTAATTCAAATACCCTATACAATTATATAGTTTGCCAAGTTACATTTCAAAAACCTGACTACACAGAATTTCTTTGGTATTGTTTAGAGCATAAATACAAGTCATTACTCAAAGTGAACCAAAGATAATACAATGAAAGTACTGAAACAAAAACATTTAACAGTTAAAGGATTTATGTGTAGTAGATTTTCAGAATTCCCACTTCAAATGCTACATTTTTTAAACACCAAAACTGGATGTAAAAGAATCAGTCAAAGTCTTAAATATATAACAGATCAACCATCTAATAAAATGTCTAACTTGCACTGAACAATTTCTATACTATCCTCTGGATGTAAACAAGAAAGCATAGTTTAATTTTCCAATAGTAATGCTACAGCCCCAGCTTGCAAGGTAAAGCAAAGAAATAATAATAATCATATTAATAAGAAGAAGAAGAAAAGGAAGAAGAAAAAGTCAACCATTCCAATACTTATAATAATTGCTTTTGTAGAACTGTCAGTAAAGCAATAAAGTTTAAAAAAAGAAATTTGCCACCTCATGAGAAATTTTTGGGATTTGACAGGATGTTTAACATTATCCACAGTTATTAATAAGCTCACAAGGTATTTCATTTGAAAATATATACTTCTGATTGTCAGCACCTGTGAAAGATTTAATGATTGGATTCAAAGGGTCAAATACTGTACTTGCTGACTGTTGCATACCTCTGTCAATTAGTAATGTGTCTTTCGGCTTTTCCCGCTTAGGGGTCGCCACAGCGGAACTCTGGTCTGCTAATGATTGGTAGTGGATTTTTACGTACCGGGTTACCAGCCCTGACGCACAACCTTCAACGAAGGCACGCCCCATTCACGTATGCTTCCACACAGAAGAAGCTCTAGCTGAGAATCAAACGGGACAACGTCTTGCTATGAGGCGACAATGCTACCGCAGCACCACCACCACCGCAGTATCTCTGTCAATTAGTAATATTTATTTGTAAAACAAACACTATATCAAGAATGCTAGCAAGTGGGGTGTGGCCAAGAGGGTCAAGGTAAAAAGGCAAGTTGCATATGAAATGCTACAAAATCACCATGTAAGAGAAATACAGCAGCACTTAGCAGCATCAAAAGGATTACAGTCTGTATTCCACTCATTGATGAGGCAAACATTAAATAATTCAGATCTGTGTATCAGAAGATGGTGCTTTTGGGGGTGTGGCCAAGATGGAGAGCTGTTAGCAGCACCATAACTTTGTTCTGCTTATTTTCATTTATTCTGACAGGAATTTTTATCAGAAATTTCAGCTTATAGTCTTTTTCACCTGAAAATTAATATTTAAGCAGTTATCTATAAGATTTTTACAGAAAAATATAGTTGGTGATTTTTCTGTTACTTTTTTCCTGTCAGAACAACATATTGCCTTATTGCTATAATGAGTCGCTTGAAAGGAACTACACAAGTATCTATAAAGAAAAAAAGAATTGCAGTCTATAGTAACCAGTATCCAGGATCTTACATCAAAAATAGATAAACTGGAGATGAAAACAGACAATATTAAAGACAAAAATAAGAAGCAGATGGAACTATTAAGTGAGGTGATTAAGCAACAGTCACAGCAAATAACAACTGAAGAAGCAGTAAATGGCATGGATGGGAGAGTGGCTGAAAATGAGAATCACACTAAATTTATTCTCAAACAGAATTCTGAACATATAGAAAAAAGAGAAGATCTTGAAAGTAAGTCAAGAATAAATAAAATAAGGATCTATGGAAGGAGATAACATGATTTTATTTTTAAATAACTAGCTTCCTAAGTTCCTAAACTTACCTAAAACTCTCTCATTTGTCAGTGAGAAAGCACATAGATGTCTTTCTACCACTTCACTAAAACACAATCCACCTTCTATTAGATCAAATATAGTTAAATTCATGTTAAGTCATGATAAAGACTTACCCTTGGATTCATGAAGCACGGTGCAAGGAAGGTGTTAGCCTTGTGCCGAGCGTGCGACGTAGAGATGGCGCAGCAGCACCATATGCATATTAATGAAGGCGTGCTGCCGCACCGTCCACGTGCACAAGAAATGTGCACGAGTGCAGGGTGCATGTTTAAGGGCTGCACGGAGGCGTGAACATGTCCGCTACAGTCACGCAACCTAAAATGCTGACTAGTACAGCCTGCCTCTAATAGTAATCAATCCTGTCAGTGTCCGTAGATACTGAAATGCATGCAAAGCATACAAGAGAGTTCCATGAACACCAAAATAAAATCACAGGAGTAAACACACAAGCACGTAGCTGAATACTGAGCCCCCGCCCCTAGAACTATTACATTTAAAACCCCGTGTTCATATTTCATTGTTGTGTTGATTTTTATACCAAGTGGAAGTGAAATGTAGCGTGCTTGCACGCCACTGCCCTTTGCTAAGCCTTGCCCAATGGTTAGAGAATTCGCTTAATATCTGCCCATTCATGGTCCGAGTTGTCCTTATCTGGACAGCCCAAAAATGAATGGGTATAACCTGGGTCAACCTACCATGTCACAAAAGATAAGTATTTGCATGTACCTATGTGTGTGAAGTACAGCATGTGGAAGACTTAATATGCTAGGGTTGGCCTTACAACCATAATGGTATCAGAGATATGTAGAGTAGGCAATGTGTTCATAGGTTCATAGGTAGGTACTAGGCTATTTTCCCAAAGGCATTTATAAGCCTAGCCAGAATGTGTTGGCTTTCGCCTCCCCCTTAGATTAGTTCAATGTGCCTCTGTCCAGCAGTACTGATGTCTGTGCTGTGGGCTAACAACCAGAGAAGGGATGGATGGTGTGTATGTGGATTTTGGGAGGGTGATGGGTAATGTAATAATCTGCCAAGGGAAGACTGGGCCGGATGTACAATAGGTGAATTGGAGGTGTACAAGGGAGCAGTAGGAGAATCCAAAAGGAAACTAAAGAACTTACATTCACATCCCCAATGCACCCTCTCAGGTCATATTGCAGAACACAGTCCCACAAACATATGAACATTAAAATGTACGATACACATGTACAGAAACAGTACCAGCAAACATCACATAATGGTTTGGCCTGAACTGAGCCATCCAACCCCTACACACCTGGATACATAATTGAATACTCATCACCCCTCCACAGCACACCACCCCCCCCCTTGCTAAACGTCCACCAAAACCACCCATACTTGGGTTGCTAGCTTGGGCCTGCCATATCTGCACATAGTGCCCCCTACCCATATCTAGTAGGCAGTCTCACTCTAAGCAGTCTCAGGCATGCAAACGAGGTATCCCATGCATGTATAATCCTCCCTTATTTTCATATAACCAAAAGAATGGGGGTCATCGGCGTGCACAATTTTTGGACATCCCTCATGGGATAAGTGTCTGTTCTCAAGATTAGACTTGGTTGCACAACATGATTTCCACCCCCGTTGACATCCAGATACAAGTTGGATTAGCAGCATTTGTCCACAACCCTGCTCAGCCTCCACTCGGTCCCGCAGAACCTACGACTCGGGATTAAACACCTGTCCGTGATGCACATCTCTCCATATGCATTATTGGGAATATATACCTTTTACATGTTCTCAAGAAGCTTCCCCATAGCCATCTTCCAAATACTACACGTCCACAAATTGTATACCCTGTCCAGGTAATGATACACACAACCCCTGCGTACAAATGGTACAGGTCCCTCCCAGATGCGGATGTTCATATATATGGCCATGTATAACCCGAGATATGTAGTCATATATCGATAAATGTGCATATTCATATTCACATAGCTACACATCACACATACATGCATATAAGTAGTTGTCAAGTATGTGTCCTATTCATAAATATGTATACTTGCAAAGGTATACATATGTCTCTCAGAAACATATGAATATCAACATGTACTATACATATGTACACCAACTGAATGTCAAATTTGTAGTCAGTAGTGTGGAATGCCTGTAGTAAAGTCATATATCCTAACTACCATCCATTCAGAATGTATCACGGATGGTTTAGTGGTCAAACCGGTGACTATGGTGTTTCTGTTCCTGGGTCCAAGTCATTCTAGGGCTGCTAATTTTATATGATGCACAGAATAATGGCTCTTCGATATAAGGTGATTAAGGCACCTTCAAGCAGATGTAAGTGGGTATGTGCAGCGGTAAGTGGCGGTCATTCAACAGTATGGGAAATGTAAATAAGTATGTAGGTGTATATGCATGTATATGTAAAGACAGATATATATATATATCCATGAAGAATGAACATGGTCACAATAAAGCATTCATAACAAATGCGAAGGAAAACAGCAGCGGAACACCCATATTATTTAGTGCTGTCATATCAAGCTGGCCAGAGGTGAGCAAACCCCCTGCATCTCCAACCACAGGTAGGATGCTAACAGTGGGACTAACTTTGTCCATGTGCTAAGTCTGACTTTCAAACAGGTACAGGGCACTCCTCCCAGTCCCCAGTCAGACGAGCCAAAAACTGAAAGACTATTTGAACACCCTGACCATTATATGAACATATGTTCCAGGACTATAAGCTTGGGATGTCTGAATATGCTTGGAGTGAGTCAACATGCGGGATGGATCAAGAGTGATAGGGAGTGGCGCATGTGTAGTGGTGTGGTTTTTCCAACTGGAGAAGGGATGACTGCTGTGTTAGTGAAGTGTTAAGGCATGTGTTCGGGTAACTATGAACCATGGGTATACATCAAAATGCAGCAGCACACCAATAGTGTAGTGGTTAGAGCATCTGCCTAATGAACAGGCATTCACGGTTCAAGTTCAATTATAGCACATATCATTTTCCATGTGGAATGAATGTCGTTCTGCTGTAAAACCGACATAATAACATGTAAAAGTGAACTTGAGTATCACATGGGATTTTAACCAAATCCATTCAATCAAAGTGGCACAAGTAAGCACAAATAAGCAGCAGTAAACATATATAATAAACAGTAAACAAATCTGAGTGCGCTTGTGCGGTTGTAAGCCATTCCCAGCATAGGAAATGTATATAAGTATGTACAGATGTAATATATACATATATATATATATATATATATATATATATATATATATATATATATATATTTATACACAGACGCACACACACACACACACACACACACACACACACACACACACACACACACACACACACGCACACACACACACACACACACACACACACACACACACACACACACACACACACACACACACACACAGATATATATAAAGCATAGAAAAGGAATGAGAAGGGAATCAACAGCAACTATAGTATTATATAGTGCTGTCAGCATATGTTATATCAGGCTGGCCAGGAGTGAGCAAAGCACTGCTACACACACCACAGGCAGGGTTTTACCAATGGGAGTAACATTGTTGATCTGCTAAGTCTACTTTACAAACAATCAGAGGGTAGTCCCAGTGGGACTACCAAAAATTGACAGCATATTTGGATCTCTGTCCATTACACAAGCAAGGGCAGGTATGATCAAGGACTAAATGGTGGGAGAGCATGATAATACATGTGTTGGGACAACATACATGTAGGGCCCCTAACACTTGGGGAGGACAATGTGTGGAGGTGTGTCCTGGCCGTGAAAGCAACTGGATAATGGATGGATTGCATGTATGTAGAACTCGAGTGGGGTCGAGGAACCATGGGTATGTGATTATGGATCTAGGCGTGTCATGATTGGATGGCCCTGTTCTAATTGGTCTGCCTCATGGAGGCCAGCGAGTTAGTTATAAGTATGGATGCATACACACATGCATACATCTATACGTAGAAGTACATTCCCTTTAACATATCCATTCCATTTGCAGACATAAACACATGAATGTTCCCTTACAAACCTCAACAGTAGATAGAATAATATGTAGTGCATAAGAGGAAGGGACGAAATAGCTAAAACTCAGAAGTGTATACAATTTTATTTTTTATTTTTATTTTATTTTATTTTACATACAATCATTGCTGATTGTTTCCTCGCTAACTTCTCTTCCTTTGTCTCTACCCACTCCGTTCGCCCTGTGGGCTCACTCCGCTCCCCTACCCTTCCCCCAAATTCCACCCACCCCCAGTGCCTCTACATTTCTACCTACCTAGCCACACCCCCTCACCTTTTCCTCCAATCACAACCTCACCACCATTAACCAATCTTCTCTTTTCCCTCCATATTTCTTTTTTAACCACTCCCTTTCACAGCCACCATTACCTTTGCCTTGCAATACCACACCCACCACATTTGTACTAGTACCTAGAACTTAATATCCACCTTTACAATGTATAAACTCCCCACCCTAGTACTCAAACATACCTTACTCATGCTCTCACGTCTTCCCCCTTTAATATTAGCACACCTTAAAACCTCCTACGAACACCCACTACTATCACACCTTCCCAACCCAACTAAACAACCTACCTCTTCAATTCCTACCTACCAAAACCATCACATCAACATCACTTCCACATCTAGCTATCTTTTACCTAAATATCATAGGATAACCCACATAAAATATGTTCACCTAAATCCTAGAAGGTTACCCCTTCCTCAAAGTAAATATACAAACACTGCATATCTAACCCTACTACTCTCACTAAATGGTGGTGATATTCACCCAAACCCAGGTCCAATTAGCTCCTCTATAAATTAGACCTTTAACCAAAACCCCACTGCTAACCCCCTACTTAAAAAACTTAACAACTCACTCTCAATAGCTAACCTCAACATACGTAGTGTTAATAACAAAACAACACAACTCCATGCTCTCTTAGAACTCTATTCCTTTCATATTACTTGTCTAACAGAAACCTGGTTAAAACCTTCAACAAAAGACACTGAAGTCATCCCCCCTGGCTATAATATCATGCGTCTTGACAGGGTATCTAAAAAAGGTGGTGGAATAGCTATCTTATTTAAATCTAGCCTTCAAATAACCACTTTCCACCAAAAACCTCCACAGGACTCTAATGCTGAAATTCTTATTACCAAACTTAAACTAAACTCAGGCAAATCTATCTTTTTTATCTGCATCTATGTCCCCCTAGGAAATAATATTTCTACCATTGAAAACATCTTATGTTGGCTATAACTAAACTTACCCCAAGAAACAATTATCCTAGGTGACTTAAACATTGATTGGCAATCTTGCAACAACAAACACCCTACTAGCCATATTAACCTTTATGGGTTTTCTCAAACTATCACCTCCCCCACTAGAATCAATAAATAAAACTAACAAAAAAGAAAGTACCTTAGACTGGATACTCACCAACAATCAACCCCATACTTATGAAACAGGAACCCTCCCTGATGATATAAGTGATCACTTATTAACTTACATTATCAGGCTCAAAACCAACCCACCTACCCAAAACATAACTAGAACAATCAGAACCAAAAAAAACTTCAACTAGGAGCTATTTCAAAGTGAACTGAATGCATGTAACTGGTCCCCCTTAAAACACCTTTCTTTTGATGAAGCTGTCGATTTCTTTAATGCTAAGTTTCTGGCCATACTCAACTACCATGCCCCCACTCGCTCTATTAGAATTAGAACTAAATCTACCCCTTGGCTCTCAAAAGAAACTAAGCAAAAAAATCCATCTCAGAAATAAAATCCAGAACAAATCTCGCTTAACTAAAAACACAAAAGAAAACCAACACTACAAACAACTGGGAAATGAGACCAAAAAAGCAATAATGATCGATAAAAAAAATTATTACCTGAAATCTCAGCAAACTCGCCAAAATAACCCACAAACGTTCTGGGCAAACATAAATCAGTTACTACAGCCAAGTAAACCTATCACACCCAACCCACAAGGCTCTGACATAAAGAATCCCAACCAAATTGCCAATGACTTTAATTCCTTTTTCACCGAAACAATTCAAACTCTAGCCAGTCAACTCTCTAGCAAAAACACAAAGATATCTAATGGCAACTTAAACCCACCTCCCCCATTTCTTTTCCAACCTGTCCCAACAACTTACATTCTCTCCCTTATCAAAAAACTCACACTATGTACTCCCTCTGCTGACCTACTACCCACAGAATACTTGCAATTAGCAGCCAAATCCATAGCCTACCCAATTTCCATACTGATCAACAGAACCATCACTGAGGGATATGTCCCTAAACTTTGGAAAGTCTCCCATATTATTCCTATTCATAAGGGTGGAAATTCTACTGAAATCTCTAACTACCGCCGGGTTCAGGCGCCTAGCCAGTGAGACATTTTCCTGTGGTACATTTGACTGGGGACACATGGCTGAAGTGACATTCAGCTGCAGAGAAATATGGCTGTTTGCAAATTCCCTGTGGGCAAAGAGAAGCACACCCTGCCATGCTCACAGCTTTAATAACCAAATGAATGGTGGCAAAAGCAGTAATGAGTGTTGTGCTCAGTGTACTGTACATACTTATGTAACTCCAGCATGAAGAAGTGTGCTACAGCATGGAGGAAATCCTGCAGGATACTGTAGTCACATTTATGCTCAAGTATGTGTTTTAAGTAATGTTCCCTAGAAACTGTGAAGGGGGCAGTGGTACACACACTCCAATTATAAAGTCACTGCCCATTGTGCACTGCATTTCTACTGCCACTGACATGCCCTCTGGCCAGCCTGTTGATGATGCCTGCCATATTGCCTACTGTCTCATGTTCCCGTGGGAACTATGGACATTGTTTTCCCCCTATGCATTTGGTTACTGAAGTTGCGGGCATGGCAGTGTATGCTTCTGCTTGTCCACAGGGAATTTGCAAACAGCCATATTTCTCTGCAGCGGAATGTTACTTCAGGCATGTGTCCCCAGTCAAATGTACCACAGGGAAATGTCTCACTGCCTAGGTGCCTGAACCCAGATTTGCTACAGGTAACCCTTTCAGAATCCACCACTGTACTAATCTAAAGCAACTAGGCTGGCTTGAATTTCAGCAGCAGCTAAAAATTAATCAACTAGCCATAGCCCATCAAATTCTATATCAACCTGACAAAACACCTATACTATCTACTCTTATTTACCCCTACCATAACCTAAAGTCCCTAAGATCTGCACACAAACTTCTTGTAAATATTGACAAAGCAAACAACAAGGCTGGAGATTCCCTTTTCTCTAACACTGTTGGAAAACACTGGAACCTGCTTCCATCTGAACTTTCTACTATTCCCTCAAAATCTCTCTTTAAAAAGAAACTTAAGCTCTACCTCAAATCACAATGGTTGGCAACCTGTACTAATCCTGACTAACTCTAGCTCTTGACACCTGACTAAATTCTAGACCTTTAGAACCCTAAAATATATATATATATATATATATATATATATATATCTAAAGTTTTTTTTATATATATTCTTTCCCCGTGTTATACCACTAGATGTACTTACATAACTGCTATTTTCTTCTTACCTTCCTTTATCCTCAATTCCTGTACATTATGCTAGTATTCTCTCAGAATGTCACTTGTAACAATATTTTTGTAACAATATTTTTACCATTTATGTTCTACTTACTGCATTTTTACACTTTTTGACTGTCACCAGTTATAATGTTTTCTTTTACTCTGTTATTTTCATGTATTTCTTTAATGTAAATTAATTTAACTTTGGAGCTTATCTCCCCGGGCCTCTACTGAAAATGGACATATATCCAGCTAGACTAGCCCAGTCAACAAATGTAAAATAAAATAAAATAAATAAATAAATAAATAAATTATCATGTGTAATGTGTACATTACCATATAGTCAGACTAATTAATTCATTGTAGTGTCATGTTAACGGGAGTAAGTATATAAGGAAGTAAGAGTCTAATCTTGATATAAAGACAAGTGGGATAATGCAAAAATTGTGAATATTGTCCTATTGGTCACTCATGTCAACAATGTTTGTGAACTAAACGTTAGGGATTCCTGAGGATATGTGTAGTGAGTCAACCGATAGGATGGGTATACATAGGTAGGGAGTGGCCAATGTGTACTGGAGGTGGATACACTGCAAATCCAACTGGAGAATGGATGACTGCAGTGTTAGTGGTGTTGGGGTGGGTGTTTGGGGAGCTAGAAGACATGGGAATATAGGTATATATGCAACTAAAGTAGCACAGCAATAGTGTATTGGTCAGAGCATTCGCCTAACGAACAGATATTCATGGTCTGAGTCCCACACTAGCACATATAATTTTCCATGTGGAATGTGTATATAAACATATTTATTCATTGTATTGCTGTACAACCTACATAAGAACATGTACATGTGAACTGGAGTACTGCATGAAATGTTTAATTAATGTAATTCAATCTCAGTGTTAGTGACATAATGAATAAGTTACTAATAAGCAGGTGTAAGCACAAATATGCAGTAGTAAACATACATAAGCACCAGTAAGTATGTTTAAGTGCGTTTGCGTGGGGGTACTTTTCTGTTAACGGGGCAACACTGTTAATGCGGTTGCTGACTTCTGAATCCAGTGTCAAACCATGTATTTGTGTTAGTCTTAAGATGTCTGTGTAAAATGTAGAAGTTACAGCTGTTTTCATTTTGATTTTACATTTTATCCATTTCACTGATTTACACACAACTGTTAACATTAACATCCAAACAACATGGCTTGAGGTTGGAGTCGGAGCTCACCACCCACATTGAAAGTGTTTGCCCAAAAGCAGAATAGTGCAAAAACAAAGACAGAGGCCTACTATTACAGCAGTCTATCCATTATAGGGAAAGCAGGCATTGTAGAAAACGTTTTCATTGTCAAAGTCCCGTCCTCAACATCTCTAATTATACTTGCTCAGCTTCTTGAAGCCGCGAGGATGTGATTACAATCAGTAAACAGTGATCGTTTGTTTTTTAAGAGTGTCAGGCATGGATTTAGGAAGGCATCGCTGAGCCCGGAAATAACTGTGTTTACGATGTATACATCTGTTGCTATTGTACAAGGTGTTTACATAATTAATCCAAGTTGAAGCCTAATCTTAACAACTTTTGTCTTGAAAGCCCTTCACGGCAAACAAATACATAGCAATTTCACTGTCTTTTAATCATCGTTTCAGATGCCTCACAGAGGACTAAAAACTGTCTGATTAGAAATTGTCAGCATGACTACGTCAAAATTGTAAGCACAGGCAGTTGCTTCATGTTAGGCATTTCATGCAGTGTACATATCACTATGTCATGCCTAATTAACAGAAGAAAGGAATGTCATGTTATTTGCAAGTATTTCCTTATTACTGATTTCCTGTCTGTGTGACTTACCGGGGCAACACTTTAAAGTGATCACTCCACTGTAATGCAGTACCTTAACACATCTGTCAGGCAGACGTGTGTAAAATTAGACTATTTACTTGGTTAAACATTTAATTATTAACATAAGCATTTTATTCTGACGTGCTCAACAGGCATGTTAATGAGCTGCATTACATCTGAATGATTGCATTAATAGTATTGCTCCGATAACAGAAATGTACCCATTCAACAGTATGTATTCAATTACGTAGATGTATGTGTGTTAATGTCTATATATATATATAATCTATATCTATGTATGTATATATATATATATATATATATATATACATACATACATAGATATAGATTTTATATATATATATATATATATATATATACATACATACATAGATATAGATTATATATATATATATATATATATATATATATATATATATATACACATACACACATACATAGATATAGATTATATATATATATATATATATATATATATATATATATATATATATATATATATATATATCTATGTATAGACATACATAGATATAGATTATATATCCCAAGAACAAACCTCATGACACCAAAGCATTAGAAAAGAACGAAAAGGAAAACACCAGCACCTCCTGTATTATGTACTTGTGTAAATCCCAAAGCAAGTGTGTTTCTGTCTGACACATGGGTTCAGACTGTATTCTGGGCAATATTAGGGTTGCTGACGTTACTCACCAGGCCTATTGCCAAATGTATGGTTATGTCTCGCCAACCCGGTCACTTGGCTGATTGTGACATATATGGCCACTATATAGGAAAACTACAAAACACGCTCCCCAACACATCCAGTGGCTAGACACTCACAGCCACCAACACATAGGATATGACTGACAAACTCAAACACCTGCTATGCCTCGGAATAGAACACCTACCTAACTACTTTAACATACTACAGCATTACGCAGTTACAGAAAGCGCTACCGAGATTACTGGGTTACAGCACTCCGAGAGGTGTATTACTAGATGGTGATATAAGCAGGACTGCCAAAGTTGAGTATATGAATTGTACAGAGTGTGAGTACTCTAAAAGCATTGGTCTATCCTCAGGCAGACGGACACACACACACACACACACACACACACACACACACACACACACACACACTTACTTGGCAAGTCTGGTATTAGAACACTGACTTAACTACATTATCACACTACAGCAATAAGCAGTTACAGAACACACTACAGAGACTACTGGTCTATGACTTTCCCAGAGGTGTATTTCTAGGTGAGTGACACCAGCAGCCAGGCCAAAGTTGAGTATATGAATTGTACGGACTGTGAGTAGCCGAAAAAGCTTTTCTCTCTACACAGTCTGAGACAGACAGACATGCACACAATCACACACACAATTGGCAAGTCTGGGGTTAGAACTACTGCCTAACTAGTTTATCACTACAGCAGTATGCAGTTATGGGATGCACCATGGAGATTAGTGAGCTACAGCTCTCCCAAAGGTGTATTTTACATTGGATGACCTCAGCAGGCTTGTTATAATACTGCTATGGGGAGGGCAGTGTGTGCATGGGCCATAACCCATTCATATAGGGGTTGACATGCCACATGCGTGCACACACAGGGTCATATGTCACCGTTATGTGTATACAGCTACTAGATGACTACTTCCTTGTACAGTCATGTTGTACAGCTGGCACGTGCACCACAAAGTCTGTCATTCTGTGAAGGACATCTGCACCTCATGTGTTTGGGGCCCTTTGGCTGTGTGCTGGGTGGGACAGGCCTAGATGGCTCCTTGTCATGGTCACCCTCTTCCACACATCTATGTCCGTCTACCTTTAGCTTATTATAGTGTGTTGTCCTTACATATATGCCTGTATTCCTATCCACTGTGTGTGCAAGGCAGGAGTGGTGCATACTGATATGTGTCTGCACTAAGAACTGCAACTGCCAGATATGTCTGGACCACTGGTGTTAGCAGACATGGCCTTCATGTGTTTAAGTGTGTGAGCATGCCCAGTATGACCTTTCAGTATATAGTTGACTGACATAGACTTCAAGTGTGTGAGCATGCCCAGTATGGCCATCTGTATTGCATGTGTGGATCAAATCCAGGTAGTTTGTACTGCGGTGCTGACCTTTGTGTTGTACACCTACAGGTAGCATGCTGTGTCTGTAGGGTATCCATCGGTCATTTGGCATTGACTGTTGCTACATGTCTGCATAGCGGGAGGGGTGGGCACCTGACTGTATCTACATTCCTACACAGGAGCTGGGGGGCACATCTGACTGTTGCTATACATGTATGTTGGATGGGGGGCACACCTGACACTTGTACACATTTTATAGGACTGTACTGGTATATCAGGTACTCCATTTCAGTGTGTAGTCTTGCCTATTGTGCTGGCTAGAGGCATACCAGTGTACTACAGATCTTACCTTTAATTACCAACATATTAGTTTCTGACTTCCTAGCCTTCACAACTTACATCCAACTGCCTGGCCTGCTGTAGTCTGTCTGTGTGGGTCTGGGGGAGGGGTACTCATAGGGCACATTCAGAGGCCATAGTACAGCATTTGTTTGTGACTGTCTATACCTGTCCTGCTGGCTGAGACTTGTGTGGGTCTTATGGACAGACATGTTGCTCAGCCCATTACCTGTAGTGGGTTGTGTCACCCTGTGTAGTACTGGCTACTATGGTGACTCCAGTATGTGTTACTGATATCATGGTGTCACTATGGGTGTCTACTGTCTGCTGCCTTAATATTCGGCCACCCAATTTCCTTGCATGCTCACATCCATACCATAGCTACAGGTAACAACACATTCTACTCCATTTGGCAATTGGTAGGTTGACTGACTTAGCTTGAGGGTGTGCCAGACTTGAGGATGGTGCTGGAGAGCTGCCTGTGTTGGATGCACATAGTACACTCCCTATACATGGTTGAGCACAGGTAATGTCATGTTTGGCATCCCTTTTACTGTCTGTGAGAGTCAGAGAGGGTGTCATTCCCTGGGTCCCTACTATGTCAGTGCATATGCTTTGCGTTGCCTATTTGCCAAAGCCAGGTCATACTGGGCACGCCTCCTTCTGCCTACTGGGTCAGGCTCAGGTTGTTCCCCCTCCAAGTCACTCTGTGCCTGTACAGGCCTTAGCATTGGTAGGGGGCTGTGTGACCCTGCCTCATGCTGTTCCTGCTGCAGCTGTTTCCGCAGGATCATATTGTGCAGCATAGCACATACCATAAAAATTTGGGTGCATGTAGCTGGTGAATACTGCAAGCCTCCACCGGATGTGTCCAGACACCAGAACCATGTCTTGAGCATCCCAAAATGCACTCTATTATATGTCTGGCCTGTGCATGTGCCTCATTATGGCATTGTTGTTCAGGTGTGTGTGCATTTCTGATGGGTGTCATCAGCCACGGCTCTAGTGGGTATCCAGCATCCCCCACTAGGTGACCGTAGGGGATGTCCATATCGGCAAATCTGTGGTACAGCTGTGTCAGATGCCATATTTCAGAATTGTCATAGCTTCCAGAGCAGCCAGCACACACATTCATTATAATGCCCTGGGCATTACATACAACCTGGCAGTTGATGGAGGGGATGCCCCTGTGGTTGATGTAGGCCCTACCCTGCTCACCTGGTGGTGCTTTGATGTGCAAGTGCATGCAGTCTATAGCACCCACTACCCCAGGGTATTCTGCTACTTGGTGGAAGAGACGCATATTGCTGGTCAACACCTCACGTGTGTTGAGGAAATAAATGTGCTCACTGGCATGTGCTGACATGGCATCCAGGAACTGGTGGAATACTCTGGATGCTGATGCCTGTGAGATCCCCATGATATCCCCAGTTGTGCTTTGGGAGGTACCTGTGGCTAGTATACCTAGGCCTACACATACCTTGGTATCCACTGGGATGGGTTCCCCTCGGCCAGTTTGATGTGTCAGGTGTAGCCAGCAGAGCTCACCAATTTGCTGTAGGAGGTCTCTGTCCACTCTATAGCGTTCCACTATCTCCAGCTCATGTAGCCCCTGGTAGGTTACCCTAAGTCTGTACACTCTTCTCTGTCTCCTCACTGTGGGTTGTTCGGCAGCATTCACATCCTCACCACCCTCAGCCTCTTGCAAATGTTCTATGTTTCCTGCTGCAGCCCTTCTCATTTTGTAGGTTTGTTTGAAAATTTCCCTGCTGGTATACACCAGTGGTGTAGAGCATGTAAAAAGCAGAGGGGAAGGTGTTTTCTTAGTTTATAGTAGTGTGCTGGGCTGGGTTGGTCCACTGCCACTGTAATTGGCTGATCCTGATACATTTCACCTGTCAGCTCAGCTAGTTCTCCTTGATTACTTTCCTATTGTTGTTTTCCCTAGGCAGGTTTAGACACACCCCTAGCTTAGCTGTGCTAAGCTAGGAGCAATCCCGAGCCACAGGGCTCCAATCCACTTACAGCATGCCTGACACCCCCCATGATGTCACCTATATCCAAGTCATGTCCCGGCTATCTATACTCTTACACTCTTGGGACCTGTCTCACACCCTGGGGAAAACTGGGATTCACTATCCTTCACCTCATTTGCATAGGAGTGCCTGCTAATGCATATTTACATGTCCCATACTGTGCCTCCCATAAACTATTCAACAAACACAATTGGCCAGCAATATTAGCAGTCAAAATGCAGTCCAAAATTGATAGTGAATAAATAAGACTTTATTTACATTTATAAACAGACCGGTTTCGACAAAATCATGCCTTCTTCAGTGTTAGACAAACGGACATACAGAACATGAATAACTATACATATTTATACATCCTCATAACCAATGAAAACACTGGTATGCTCCTGTCATTCATGAATAATACATGAACTGGCAGAACTAAAACATAAAAAAGACCAAGGCAACTATTCAGACACATACCAGTATATCACAAAAATATTTAACATATACTTGACCTACAATAAGAGTAGTGTATGTAAAATGATAAATGTATGCACTTATACCAGACACCTAAAAATTTTAATAATAAATTAGACCACTATACATACACATATGTAAAGTGTAAATATTTCAACCACATATAATAGATCCCAACTAGTGAAGATCAAAATCCAACTATAGCATGCGTAGTTGGTAACCAAAAGAACTAACATATATCATTCCGCATAATAAATGTGGTAATTAAAGTATTAGCAGGTATATTTAAATCAATAATGAAAGTGCTAAAATCATAATATACCTGACACAACTGATGTTAACCAAAACTATAGGAATATATCCTTCCCCATAAAAATTGTGGTTATAAGTGGTCATTGAGTCCAGGTGGAAAAAGTGCACCTAAAGTGATTATCCAGTATTTCTCCTTATGATTCAATATGCTGTGCAAACCTTGAGGATTACTGCGATCACCAGCTATTTGGTCAATAATCATAAACATGAACTGTGCTTGTTGGTGTAATAAAACATGTCGGTATAGAGCATTTGTTTCCTTCTTATTTTTGATATCGCTTCGATGTTCATTAATGCGTGCCTTGAGTGGTCTAGAGGTCTGGCCAACATAAAACGTCGCACAATGGCATGAAGCCAGATAGACCACCCAGTCACTACTACAATTACCAAAGATTTTACAATCAAAAACCTTGCTGGTATTACGACTGGAGAACTGCTTGGACTTACTAATCTGTTTACAAGAACCGCAATGGCCACACGGAAAGGTTCCCAATAGTTCATATCCCGATATTGTAAGCTGTTTGTAAATTGCTCCCCCACTGCCAATGTGTCTATAATGAGATAACAAGGAGCCCAATGTTTTGCCTTTCCTATATGAGAATTGGCATTCTTCTCCCAAGATAGATCTAAGCTGTTCATTGGCCAATAGGATATTCCAATGCCTATTTATAATGTCCCTGATTACATTATAATTCCTTCCATTCGTAGTAATAAATCTTATGGTAGTAGTCATGGAATCCCCAAAAGGAATCTTATAGTCCAACAGTGTATCTCTGTTCATTTCAGAGGAGCGTGCCCATGCCCTGGCAATATCTTGAGGTTTGTACCCTCTGCTAGCAAATCTACGACATAAATCAAGACTAGCTACATCATAGTCTAATTTGGTGGAACTAAGGCGTTTCATACACATAAATTGTGATACTGGGATATTTCTGATGGTATGACATGGGTGCATACTTGAAGCATGTAATAAGGTGTTGTATTGGGGGTATTTGTGATACACTCTGGTGGCCAAAGTGTGGTCCTGATTCCTGGAAATAGTAACATCCAGAAAGTTAATAGTCTCCAAATCAAAGGTAATAGAAAATTCAATGCCCCAGATATTACCATTCAGATAATCAACAAATTCCTGCAAATACCGAACATCTGCACGCTATACCATCCAACAATCATCCAGATACCTACACCAAATATCCATTTCCACCAAATAGATGTTATGAGATGAATTGTAGATCATGCATTCTTCAAAGAATGCCATAAACAGGTCGGCATATATGGGAGCAAAGGATGCTCCCATAGCCGTACCTTGAAGTTGCCAGTAACATTGATCCTGGTAATAAAAAACATTTTTATTAAGTACATGTTCTGACATGCAAATTAGTAAAGTATTGAACCCAGGTGAATATAATCCAGCTCTATCTAACCAATATTTGAGAGCTTGTAATCCAGCCCAGTGTGGAATGCTGGTATACAAGGCTTTGACATCCAATGAACACATTATCCATTCAGGCTCCAATTGTGTGTCCTCAATAAATTTAAGGAACTGTGTTGTATCCTGTAATCTAGCCCGGACCAAACCCAAAAGAGGTTTAAGATGTTGTGTCAGGAAGGCCGACAAAGGTTCAGTCAAGGATCCAATGCCCGAAACTATTGGTCTACCCGGAGGATTAGTTAATGATTTGTGGATTTTGGGTAGTAAATATAAAATCTGCTTACGTGGGTCCTTAACTGAAAGATGTGTAACACAATTCTTACTAATAATGCTCTCCTCACATGCTAAATTCAAGAACGAATCAATTTCCTTCTTGAAGTTAGGGGTTGGGTCAATGGCCATGTTCATATAACATGCTTTATTAGACAACTGGGATAAGCCTTCATTAAGGTAATCACACATGTTCTGAACAACAACCGCCCCACCTTTGTCTGCGGGTAAAATAACAATATCTCTGTTGTTACGTAACTGCTGAAGAGCTGTGTTCTCCTGCTGAGAAAGGTTGTGTCCTAACATGGTGTGTTCATGATTTTGAAAATGTAAATCCCTGAAAACAGACTGTATGAAAATGGACACATGTTTATTCATCGGCGGCTGGAAATCAGATTTAGCAAATCTGAATTCATTAGATCTTTGAGATTGGTCATCTGCAAAAAACAATTTAAGATTTAGATTACGACAAAAATTCGTTACATCTATAACAATATGGTATTCATTGGAATAAAAACCAGGTATAAAGCCAAGCCCTTTATTCAAAAGAATCTGTTGGTCAGAAGACAAACTTACATTAGACAAATTTAAAACATTCTGATTTTGTTTTTGTTGTTGACTTATGTTAGAAAGTTCTGGATCAATCCCTCCAGGGAATGAACTGTGAGATCTGTTTTTGTGCTTGCGTCCCCCTCTGCGCTTGGAACCATTTCTAAAGGGATATTCCTGTTGGTTTTCTTTTTATGTGGTGATTCCCAATCCCCTGTACTGTCATAGTCTGTAAGAGAGGAATCCTCTCCTGAGGTACTGTTGTTGAACCGGTCTCTGTTTTTCAAAATAGACCGTGGTCTTTTTTTGGGGCGATTCGAGGTAGAACCTTGGCCGACTTCTGCAAATCTGACTGTACGATTAAATTCAAAGGGGCAATCTGGTAATCAGAATAGTCTCTATGAAATTTTGTAATTTTTCTTTCCATGATGGTTTTTTCATGGTTTGTCAATTCTCTGGATAATTTTTTCAACTTATCCTGAAAATTGGACAGAGACTCATATTTTTTACAGTCAAGACATAATGTTTTGACCTCTTGGATGTTAACATCCACCATCCTCTCATAATATTGTAATAAAACATTCACAAATAGCATGGATCCTGTTTGTAAAGCTTCCTTCCAATCATTATTGAGCTTGTCATCTGGTCTTCCTACTAGTGGTTGTAACCATATTCTCAGGCCCCTAGGGGAAATATTCTTATTTGAATACATTCAAAACAACTTCAGATGCCATATGTTAGACCTCAAATTCTTAAGACCTTTAGTAAGAGAGTGGAAGGACAAATCACAATCAGATGAACTTTGCTGATCAGAACTGCTTGGATTATTGCCTGGTGAGGTATTAATCCCGAAAACCCCAATATCCTCCCGATTGGCACATAATCCTGAAAGTATGCTTTCTAGGTCCATGCTGTGAATGTATTCCAAGATCTACAAATAAATCTGCAGAAAAAAGGGGGGAATATGTAATTGGCAAACCAGGAACCCACCTCAATAATTTCTGTTAATTAAAGCAGAAGTCAGTCTGGCGTACCTCAAATTGCTCCAAATGTGTGTGTGAGTAGTGCTCCAAGTCAATGTTTGGGTAGTTGAAGTCGCCCAATATAATGGTGCTCGGAGAGATATTCATGTTCTCCAATGTTTTCAGGAAAGCCGAGTGGGATTCCTGACTTTGAGAGGGTGGTCTGTAGGATGCTATAAACTGAAAAGCAGTCTTGCCCACTATTAGTTGCACATGGATGGTCTCCGATACTTCTTGCAATGCCACTAACCTGGAGGTGTGGATATCCTTGATAAATATGGAAACTCCCCCTCCTTTTGTGGTTCGGTCCGGGTTTTGGGGCCGAAAAGCATGATATGAGGTATAGCCTGGTAGTGCTGGGGTGCTCTCTGGAGCCTTGAACCAGGTTTCTGTCACTGCACAGATATCGATGTTCTCCATACTGAGGAGAGCTTTGAGTGTGTACATCTTGAGGTTAAGACTTCTGGCGTTAAGCCCTTAGTTTCTTGTTCCTTGTGCTGTCTATGGGGGCGGGTTTGACTTTTGAACCTTGCCTAAAAAAGGCACGATGGGGGTGGCAAGAGCCTTTGCCAATATCAGAAAGCCCAGTGGTGACAGGTGCAAGCCATCCCTAGCGAAGCAAAGTGGCTTGTCGAGCATGTCATCCCAGGCTGACAGACACTGGATCCCCTTTGAATGACACCAAAATTTTAGCCAATTGTTAAAATCGATCATTTTGTCTTTGTACTGTGGCATCATTCTAGGCGAGGGTAAGATGCTGCTCAAGTTCAGGGTCATACCAGCCTGGGCTACATGATCAGAGAGCTCCTCTATGTCTCTTTTCATGTAGTCCAGGGAGGTACATCTCAGGTCATTCACACCAGCATGTACAATGACTGAGTCATATTTGTATTTGCTTTGGAGTGACCTGAGTGCTTGCATTATGTGGCGGATCCTAGCACCCAAAAGACAGCTCACCGTGACCTTCTCTTTATTCAGCCTGGTGAGCGGGACGTCAGTGTGTCTGACAATAGAGTCACCTATTACAAGAGTATCAGGTGTGTTATTCAGCCTTAAGGGCTGTGGCTGCTTGGCACACTGACTTTGTGGGCTATGTGTTGTATGTGTTTTGTTTTGAGGTAGCGTTTGCTTGGATGTCTGCTTTGGAGGTCTCTGTTGCTTAGGTAGATTTTTATTTAGAGCCTCAGTATGTTTTGTGTATTTATGTGTTTGGTTCGCTGATGTGGTGGGACTATGTGATACTGGAATTGTGTTGTGTGAGGTTACCTTCTCCTCCTGACTGGTTACACCAGTTTTGACATGAGAGAGCTCAGCCTCCAGTTTGGCTAAATAGTTGCATTTCTCACATATATTTGAACCTGTTTGGAGGAGGAGAGGGTTGTCTGTGTACATGAGACAGTTGTAACATTGCCTCAAAATTCCCAGATTCACCAGCTGGACTGGAGAGGAAACCATTGACTGGCCTTTGGACATGCTAGAGTAATATAGGGAAACTGAATTTAAGATGGACCAATAGAGGACAGGGTAATCGTAGAGAGTATGAGTAAGTAGTGCTTATGGTTTAATAGTGCTAACTTGTAGGATTACTTAATTGGACCAGTGAAGGGCCTTAGAATGAGAATATGGTGTTTAAATAAATTGAGAGATAGAGCAGTTCTAAGGGAAAAAGTGAAGAGCTGACTTTGTGGAGCCAGAAATAGTTTAAACCCAATTAGGTGGTGCTGCCCGCTGTTGCGCTATGCACAAAAACATGCAAAACCACGCAAAAGAGGGTTTTAAGAGAGGAAGATGAATGAGTTTGGAATTGACCCAAAATGGCCAATAAAACTACAGTTTCAAGTCAGTAACCACTCCCACAGGGGCAGGCAGACTGCTCAATGTTTTTCACTGCCACTGATCAACAGAGAGACTTCCCTTTAGCCCAAGCAAAAAATGGACTCCAAGAAACTTACAAACAGTTCAAGAACAGCAAGCCTGTAACTGAACTTTTTTAAATCTCAGAAAAGTGGGAAAAAAGCAAGATTTTTTTTTTTGTTTTTTTTTTTGTTTTTTTCAGAGATAGCAGAGGTTCACAAGTATCAACAAGTTATAACAGTGCAGTAAATGACCCCACACAAGAGTGCTAGGCCAAAGACAGATAAAATGCAAGTTTTGAGAAAAAAACGATTTTAAAAATAAGTGCAAACAGGAAATTCAGTAAACAGCTCTAGGTTGTGCTCTAAATGGAATCCTCTGAGTTTGGCCTCATAATATGTGGATGATTAACTTCACAGTAACTTTGTGTGGCATTATATGGTGTATCTGCATCTTACTGAGGCTAACCATGGATCAACTTCCACTCGTGTGTTGATTCTTGCAACAGTTACTACCTTCAGGATACCACCAGTTTGCTTTCATGTTTGTGTTTGGTTGATTCCTGTTTCTGTTTCAGTGGTACGATCACTGCACATATGTGAGTGCTTAAAGTGCATTTGTGTAGGACCCAGCATTTGCACATGCATTGTATATCTGCATGGGTGCCATGGTAGTCACCACTTCACTCTTACGGAGCATAACATTGGCTTCAAAGACTGACCATGTGTGGCATACTGTTAGCCCTGTTGGTGTGACTATGGTGATCCAGGTCATTGGGGTTGATGAACTCCAACATGCATTGAGCACGTGTTGGTACACGATGAGTCTTCCCTGTTCATAATGGGATAGCTGAGTGGCCATGATTATGGTTTCCTGTCTCAAAACTGGTATTCCCCATTACAGCACAATGACAGTTGGGAATTCTGAGGCATGGTGGATGATCTGTCACAAGGTGCAATTTGGATTACACTTTGGTACAAAGGTAGTTGCTTAGCATAATGCATCTTATGCTGTGCAAGTGCAACTAGTGTAGGGGTGTACATATCCCTCAGGAAGTTGGACACACCTGTGGCCCATGTATTCCAATAAAGGATGATGGCCAAGAGGTGAGGTATGTGTTATAACATGGTCATGCAGGGGTGCTCTCCAAAGCATTGAACCATATCTCAATCACTGCACAGATATGTTCTCCATGTTTCAGATTGCCTAAGTGTGTCCATATTGAGTACATGATTTGAATCATTGAGTAGCAAGACCCACAGTTTATTTCTTGGCTGTCCCTGTTGCACCAGTGGACTTTCACTTGAACCAGGCATGATGAGGGCACTATAGGGGAAGCATGGGCCATTGCCAGTATCCAGATTCTCAGAGGTGACAGGTGCAGGCCCTGTCTGGCAAAGCATCATGGTCTGTCAACCATGTTATCCCAGGCAGAGAGATGCTGGATACTCTTTGAATTACACCAGCACATTACATGATTGTGGAATACAATCCTTGTCCCTGTACTGCTGCATCATTCTGGCCAATGGCAGAATGCTACCCAGGACTTGGGACATACCTTCATGGGCTACAAGACCTGACAGTTCCAACATGTGTTTCCATGCAGTCCAGGCTACTGCATCACAGGTCCTGCACAACAACATAGAATATGCCTAAGACATGTGTATAGGTCTAAAGGTGGTCTGAGTGTATGGGTATGTGGCTAATCATGGCAGACAGGCAGTTGACAGTATGTTTGCCCTCATATAGCTTGGTGTGTAATATAGTGCTAGAGTTTGCATTCACAAATGAGTACTGTTGGCCATGTTTCTGGCCATGTGTTCTGAGGTGTGACATAATTATGCAAACTATGTCGTACAGTCTTTGTATTCTGTTGTCTGTCTATTCCAACTTGGGAGGCCTCTTGCTTGGCTAGATACTTGGAGGCCTCTGTGGATGTGTGTGATATCTGGTGGCATGTGTGTGTGTCCTTACTGTGTTCTGGTAAGTGTATGTGTTGGTGGTTGTGATGACATGCATGTGTTAACCTACACCTCTTGACTGTCTAGTCCAGTCATGGGTGTAGAATGGACTGCCTCCAAGCTCACCCCTATAGCTGCATCCCAGACAATGTGTGGGGTGTGGTGTTAGGCAGGTTTGGCAGTGTACATAGCATAGAGATTGCATTCCACCAGGATGGCCACATACACAAAGCTGACATTAGTAAACACCAGTAGCTGACAAGTGGATATGCCTGTATGAGCACTAAGTACTACAAGTACCACATACTGTATTTAGTTTACTTAATGCTTATGAAGATGTTTTAGACAGTGATGCTCACATGTAAATATTTGTGTTGTGGACGTGGCAACACTAGCTATTAAAGGAACATGGTAGCTACCTTTAGTAGCAATCCCCCTCTGAGGACCACATAACATCCTAATAGTTGATTACAGATGATGCAAGTGTGAACAGGGCTGTAGCCTTGTCTGGGTATATACTCACATACCCAGCAGAACCATGAGCTCTGTTGGGCACAGACACCCACTCCCCACACAGAGTCAAATATCAATAGACTCTGCTGCCACTATTGACATGATCAGGATATAGTCATATAGTGTACGCCATCACCTATGAAGCAGCTATTGCACATGGGCAGCGGTTTCCTACATCTTAAACTCCTACTGCAGATGTCACACTAGAATTAAAGATGATATGCACCCTGTTTCATTACCAGTACTGTCAACATATTTTCAAGAAGCTGTTAGTCTGGCAATGGGAGGTTAGGCTACACAAACTTAAACACTCAACCAGTGTGTCTCTACTGTCAATATCCACTCTATTTAGGCGTGCACATAGCCATTTGGCACAGCCCTGTAACAAGGGTCAGTACACATTTGCAGAACATGTACACATGCACAGCTGTCATTGCTTGCAAACAATACTAGAGAGGTGGATATTAGGCAAGGTGGACTTTTAACTGAAAATAAAGTCCACGAACTGCAAACTTAGTATTGATTGCGATTTTAATTCCAAAGTAAACTGTTGTTGACACAAGTACAAAATCAAATAAAATCAAGCACTTTCACCCAGGCTTTCCTGGGCTTTATCAAGACAAGTTGTTAAGTGTTTGAGTGAGTCTGTTTATACATATGTATATTAATACAGTTGACATAACTCCTGTTTTTAAATTATGTTTTTATTGAATGTCTTTTATGAAAAGTGTGTAACATTTATTTAAAAAGGGCGGAATTTGCAATGAAAGAGTTAAAAATGTTTTTAATTGATAGATTGAATGATTGATTACATTATGGTTTTACAAGGCTTTGTATAAAAGGACTCACTCAAACACTTAACAACTTGTCTTGATAAAGCCCGGGAGAGCCTGGGTGAAAGCGTTTGATTTTATTTGATTTTGTACTTGTGTCAACAACAGTTTACTTTGGAATTAAAATCGCAATCAATACTAAGTTCGCAGTTTGTGGACTTTATTTTCAGTTACCAGTTTGGTGTGCTATATTGTTTTTTTGGCAAGGTGGACTTTTAGGCAAGGCTCAAAAGACAAACCCAACACTGTAAATAGCACAAGTAACCAGAAACTGAGGGTATTGCTACTCAACACCAGAAGCCTAAACCTAAAAATGCACACACTCAAGGCACTCCTCAGTATGGAGAACATCAATATCTGTGCAGTAACAGAAACCTGGTTTAAGGCTCCAGAGAGCACCCCAGCACTACCAGGCTATAACTCATACCACTCCTTTTGGCCACAGAACCCGGACCAGAACACAAAAGGCAGGGGTGTATCCATATTCATCAAGGATACTCACACCTCCAGGTTAGTGGCACAGCACGATGCATCAGAGATCATCCAAGTGCAACTGACAATGGGCAAAACTGCAATCCAAATTGTAGCTTGCTACAGATCACTCACCATGACCCAGGACTCACATTCTGCATTTCTGGAGACACTGGGAAATATGCAGGTCCTATCAAACACCCTAATACTGGGTGATTTCAACTACCCAAACATTAACTGGGAGAACTACTCAAGTACTAACTCCCTAGCCCAGTGCTTCCTAGAATTTAAAAACTCAAATGCCCTGGATCAACTGGTCAACACCCCCACCAGAGGGAACAACATATTGGACCTGGTCATCACCAACATGGGCGACTGGTGTTTCACACCCAACATCAACCCCTCGCTGGTTAGATCAGACCATAGACTAATCACTCTGGATATTCACATTCTGCCCACAACCCCAACCAAGGAAACCACCATGAAAATCTTTTCCAAAGAAGACTTCACATTGCTTAAGACTGAGGTGGAAAGGTTCACGGCCCCCATGCCAATGGACAATGCTGTCCAAGATGCTGAAACCTATACAAAGGCACTCTATGATCAGTTGCAGGAATGCATGGATTGTGCTTTCCCAAGTCAAACCTAGATTCACTCCTCCAAGAAAAGGAAAACAGTCTGGTGGACCCCTGCCATAAACAGGCTCTACAATAGAATGAAGAAACTAGTACATTTAAGAGCAAAATCCCTAGAAGGACAGACATCCCTGATCAGTATCAGCAATAAACTATGTTCCCTCATGAAATCATCCAAGGCTAGCTTCAAATGACAAATTTCCAAGGACCCTACAGATAACCACAAAGTGTTTTTAGCTACATCAAGAACCTAAGTGGGAACTCTCAGATCTGCTCTGAGTTGGTGCAGACTGGCACAAAATACACTGAACCGACTGATATTGCCAACATTTTGGCAGACAGGTTCAGTGCAAACTTCACACCCCTCTCACCCCCTAAATGGCCCATAACCATTCCATAAAAATGTACGGCCCCGACAATCAATGACACAGAGGTTAAAACAGCCCTATCCAAAGCCAAAAAACGCAGTCTCAATGGGACCGGACAGTGTCCCAAGCTGTGTCTTACAAGAGCTCCAAATGAACTAACCCCTCACCTAAACACACTACTCAAACCCAGCCTCTGTACAGGCTACATACCCACAAAGTGGCACACAGCAACAGTTATCCCACTCCACAAAGGTGGCACCACAACGGACCCCTGGAACTATTGCCCTATAAGCCTGACTAGCCTGGTCTGCAAGGCTGTGGAGCACATCATCAGGGAACTCATTAACAGAGACATTGTGAACCTTCAGACACTCGACCCAACCCAGGTCAGCTTGACTGAGTGCAGATCATGCCTACTGAACCTGTTTGTCATCTTGCAGTCACCTAGACTTTAGGTGAGGGGTGTGATAGTTCACACAAACTACCTCGACCTTGCCAAGGATTTTGACACCATTCCCCACTCAGGTATTATTTATAAACTCACCAGCCAGTACATACACCCATACATCACAGGTTGGGTTGCCAACAAGCTTACACACAGAACCCACCTGGTAAGCCTAGCAGCCTCCAGGTCCAACTCTTAACCAGTCATGACTGGGGTCCCACAGGCCTCAGTCCTGGGACCCCTACTGTTTGCCATATACTTCTCAGAGGTACAGGCAAACACAGGTGGACTACAGCAGACCGTGTTTGGTGATTACTGCAAACTGGGAGCCATAATTGACAGTCCAACTGTCACAGACGTCCTTCAAGGGGCCTCACATAGACTAACACAGGATGTCAAAGTCATGGCCTCCAGCTAAAGGCCACAAATTGCATGGTCATTCCATTTTGGGAAAACTAAATGCCCCCATATTAACACATGAGTGGCAGACACTTTAATATAGGCAAGGTAATGGGTATGTGGGGACTGCATTAGATAGTGATCTCTCCTTTGACAATCATATCTCCAAAGTAGTAAGGACATTCTTCTATGAAGGCCATCTGATTACTTAAAGGTTCGCATCTAGACATATTGAGGTTATTGTGCCCCTTTACTCATCACTCATCAATCCCATCATCGAGTATGATAACCCATTTGGGATGTACCTCAGAAGACACATCCAACAGCTGGAGGGTCCATGAACGTACCTCGCCAAGAGGATTACTGGCCTCAGACATGTGTCCTAAGCTGCCAGACTGAATGAACTCTTGCATTACTCAGTGCCATCTCATTTACTCAAAGATGATCTTTGCTGGCCAACAAAGCCATGTCCAAGTCAGGCTTAATGGATATGCTCCACCTATGGGAATCCATGTCACAGTGAGCCACACACTCCAATGAGCTACACCTTGCCACAACCATAACTGGAAGATGATGGAGTGACAGATTCCTGTCACAGGTACTCCCCATGCTTTGGAACTACATCCCTGATTACATTATATGGAGCCCCTCACTGACACTCCAGGGAAACCTTGCAGAGTGGCTGGGGAACAGTGGATACATCCCAGGGATCCTGCAATTGGCTCTGCTCCACAGAGGGACTAGGGTTAGTTAATCAATGGGGTGGAGACAGCTGACACATTTTTGCTAGGCTTATAAATGGCCTCAGGCAGTTAGCCAAGTACCTACCTATGTACCTATGATCCTATACATACAGTATCAGATCATGCTGATAGCTTAATTTACTGTTCAGGTGTTGACTTACCTTGTGCCAATAGCAGTTGTGTGTGCAATAGTTGAGGGCTGCCTATGTAGACCACCTGTACATGACAATTTACAGGTGGTCTTGTGTGTGTGCTATCCATGTTTACTGTGTGTGCAGGTGGAGCAGGTGGAGTCCATAGGTTCCTACACTGTCAGTGTGTGTGCTATACGTTCCCTCTTTGCCAAGGCATAGGCATGCTGGGCATGCCTCCGTCTGCCTACTGGGGCTGGCTCAGGGTATTTGTGGTCTGAGTCCCTCTGTGCCTGTGGGGCCCTTGGCAATGGTGGTGGGCTGTGAGGGACTTTACCATTCTGTCCCTGCTGCAGCTGTTTTTGCAGGATCAGATTGTGCAGCATGGCACATACTATGAATATGTGGGCACACATGCCTGGAGAGTACTGCAAGGCTCCACCAAATATGTCCAAGCAATGGAACCGTGATTTCAGCATCCCAAACACATGCTCTATGATGATTCTAGTTTGTGCGTGTGCCTCATTATGGCATTCTTGCATGGGTGTGTGTACATTTCTGATGGGAGTCATCATCCACGGTTACAGTGCATAGCCAGCATCCCCCACCAGGTGGCCATATGGGGTGTCCCCCCTGGCAAATACCTGATACAGCTGTGAGGCATGCCAGATGTGGGAGTCGTGATAGCTTCCAGGGCTGCCAGCACACACATCTATGATAATGCCCTGGACATTGCACATGACCTGGCAGTTGATGGAGGGGTATCCCTTGCGGTTTATGTATTGCCTTCCCTGCTCACCGAGTGGTGACTTGATGTGTATGTGTGTGCAGTCTATTGCATCCAGTACCTCCAGGTATTCTGCCACACAGTGGAAGAGATGCATATTGCTGGCCAACTCCTCCTGCCTTCAGAGGAAGTATATGTGCTCATTGGCATGTGGTAACATGGCATCCAGGAACTGGTGGAGTACCCCGGATGCTGATGCCTGTGAGATCCCAGGATATCCCCAGTTGGCCTTTGAAAGCTACCTGTGGCTAGTATTTTCAGGCTTACACGTACCTTCATGTCCACTGGGATGGGTTCCCCTCTGTTATTTCTGGCTCTGAAGCATGGCCGGCACAGCTCAACAAGTTGCTCTATGGTGTCCCTGTCCACCCTGTAATGGTGTACTATCTCCAGATCATTTAGCCCCTAGTAGGTTACCTTGGTTCTGAACACTCTTCTTCTCCTCTGGTGCCTGAGGTGGTTGTCAGCATCATACTCCACACCACCTTCAGTCTCCAACACATGCTGGTGAATCAAAGCTATGGCAGCCCCTAACATGTACATATTAAAAGTTCCCTGTCTGTATACACCGATGTTGCAGAATGTATGGGAATACACAAGTGTGTGTTAGGTGCTTTCTTTTATACTATTGTGCTATGGATGCTGCTGATGTCATTAGGTGTGCATGTGCAATTCCAGCTGCAGGGTATCTTAATTATGGATTTTACAGCAAGTACTGCAATTGTGGGGTATTTGGTGTTGAATTACGCTTGCCTGCTGTGATTCATCTGTTGCTCTTTAATTCACTTTTCAATCTGAATCCCCTCCCATTGTCAGGCATGCATCCAGCTGCCAATTTTCTTGTTTTGTACTTTCCCTACCCAGGAATGTGTTGTGTAATGTGTCATGTAGCTGATATACTGCAATTTTGCTTTGTTCTGCTGTGACAGTACTGTTTTCTTTGCAGTACTGCACAGCCCTTTTCCTGTTCTGCAGTTAGCTGCTAGCAGCCTTGTTAGCTGTTGTCAATGGCCCACTGTGGTTTTCTAGGTGTTAATTACTCATTTGTAATTTCCATGCTGCAGCATTTCCTTATTTTTTTCCCTTATTCTTCCTGTGTGTGCCATGCACAGCCATTTACCGGGTTTACAGCGCATTTTCATCCATGTTCACATGCACAATCGGTTACCTTGTGTGCTCTCAGCTAAGCAAAGCTATGGCTACTTCAGCACACCCCTAGCCTTCAGCTTTGCTTAGCAACAGGCAAACCAGATTAGCAATGCTCCAATGTGTTTACAGCAAAGGAGGCACATCCCTCTCTTGATGTCATCTTTATCTCCAGGGCACACATCGGTGTTGTAACGCTATGCTGTGAGGTACATCCTTATACTGGTGAGGAATTTGTGATTCACTATTACTCCTCTCATTTGCATGGCATTGCCTACTAATTCCTAGTTACCACACAGAACACTGTCACAGCCCCTTAGCAACCCTTGCCCCATGGTGTGGTGCAGCATGCATGCCATTGACTATTATGGAAAAATCATGAAAAGTGTTACATTGCAGTTTTATTCCATATAATTCTATTTTCATTGTGATCCCATTTGCGCACCGATGCCCTGCGCTTTAACTTTGCATTAGTGTGGGCATAACATTAAATCTTTTTTATGCCAATAGCTATATATTTAGCCATTGGCATATATTAACAGTATAATACATGTGTTTGGTCTGCTGTCATGGCTCCGATTTTATGTTTGCAAAAATGTAAACCATTTTTTTCGGTTTACATTTCTGCATGCTTACACTACACCTGCACCACTTCCTGAATCACTATATACCTTCATTTGCATGCTACACTGCTGCACATGGGGTGATTAGCATACAGGCACCAGGAGCTGTGCAGACGTAGCATACGCAGGTAGTGCATGTGGAAACAGCTCGTACCTGAATCGCTCAGCGGCCATATTTGGTGTTAGATCGCCTACTCTATGCCTGCACCTGGCGCAAGCTTCATGAATCCCGGGGCCTGTCTTTGAGTTGTCTATTACTCATCTGTGCTACAATACTTCTACTTTTAACAAGGTTTTACAGTCAGAGAGGCATGGCACTTTTAAATGCAGAAATTGCACAGCCTGCAAGTTTATACATTCTAGTCCTATTTTAAATTCCTTGTGCTAGAGATCATTCTTGAGAGTTTAAGAGGGGGGATCTTAGGAATTGCACAGAATCTGCACAGCAAAAATGAAGTCTGTCTCTTAATGCTGATAAAATAGCAGGCCTTAATGAAGTTGTCTCTCTTAAGCCTTTTTTAAAAGCTAGACCTCTGAAACACTGAGTATAGGATTGTTTTTTATAAATATTTTTATATATTTTTTTATGTTTTTCATATTTTTCATTTACCTGCTTTCTTATTGTGACATTTTTCTTTTAGTTAATTGATGCTTTTATCAGTGCCTTAACTGACTAATTAACTTATGCTATTTAACTGCATTTGTTACTAGTTTAGAACAGTCTGATGAAGCGGTGAGAGCACAGCGTGAAAGCGCTTACTCTCTTTTGTGTGCATTAAAGTTTATTGTTTGGCCTTCAGCTGTGTCAGCTTCGGTACTTTTTTTTTCTTAGTAGTTACTTGTTACTGTACCGTTCTATTTATATTCTCAGCATACTTTTTACACGTTTGGATCTCTTGGTTGAGAATTAAGCATGGCAGAAGGCAATGATGTTGAACGGACTTTTAACCCATCCAGGAAAGCTTATTCTATCAACAGAGTGGCTAGTGATCACCTTAACAACATTATGGAAATTGTATCTAACCCCCTCCTTGTTACTGACCTTACCTTGACTTCTACAGATGATTTGGATATAGACAAGACTTACCCACATTTCATGAACAAATTTAAAGAACTGGAAAACAAGGTTTATAAATTTAAATGGCTGCAATTGCAGCAATTGCATCTGGAAGCATCTTTAAAGCATAAGGTCGTACCCAGGGGCCTAAGAGTTCTCAATATGCCTAGCTGTGGTAATGTATATCCAGACCTGCTTACTGGGTTTACTTCACTGCTGATTCCTGACAAAAGAAACATAGTGCAACTGTTAGAATTAAAAAGAATCTGTAAGGTCCATAATTGTACTATTGTAGACATGCTAGGTCTGTGTCTGATCTAAAGAAAAATATAGGTTTCATAGTTTTAAATAGCTGTGCTCCAGTTTTGCAGAATGAAATTTATAGTTCCTTTCCTGATGATATTATGGGGTACAAACTTGATAACCTCTATGACAACATCCTGGCTCATGAGAAGAGGTTATTTATAGTCTACTAAAATAAAGAAATAGCAATGTGACATCAAAGACTTTTCTACTGGAGCATTTTTTGCATGGGGTAGTAGTAACCCCCTCACCAGCCGTGAACTCGGAAGATGCACCACAAACATCGGATCCTTTGCGTGAAACTACCAGTGAATCTCTGAATCAGCCTGTATCTTTAATGGGAGGAGCCATGAATGTCAACTCCACAGAACAGGCTCAGTCGACCGGAAGTGGAGCTGAGTCATTACACCACCACAGTACCGCTGAAGTAGCACCTCTGATACATCTTCATAAAAAAAGGAAGTCCCATTCTGACAATAATGATGACTCCACTACTCATGTTAACACTGGAGCCAGATCTAGGGCTATCACTTCTTTTCAAGTGCAGAGCCCTTTTCCTTTCAGGGACAGGCCACAGAATCAAGGGAGGAAGGGCAGACTCTACCACCTCCCAAGTACAGGAATGAATGTGAACCTAACAGGCCAATGGAAAAGGAGGTAAACGGTTTAGTTGTTAATATTTCCTCTGTACAGCTTACTGCCGCACAGTTAGCATTGCTGAACAAAGGTTATCATTCATCCCTGCCAGAGAAGCCGAGCTAACTAGTGTCTTAACTGATCTTATATTGTTTGGTAGGACTCTTACATTGAAAGCCATGAAACCTGACACTGTTAACACTGATACTGCTTCCTTTAGAAAACCCAGCACTTTTATTCCACCACCCAATGCCAAGATAGAGACCTTTATTCAGACTTGTGAGAAACAAATAAGAAGAGAATTCAAATCTAATAGAAAGAAGCGATACTTTAATCTTAATAATGATGAATATGCAGCCCTCAATGAACTCAGGAACTTGAAATTCTTAGAGATTAGACCAACAGATAAGGGTGGTGGAATTGTTGTGTTAGCCAAGGACTTATATCAAACACAAATGTATAAATTGTTGTGTGATGACACCTCTTATGTCTGCATTTCTAAAACTGCTGTTTATGGTATGATCGAGAAGGTTTCTTTCTTTATTTTCGATTTTCTTATGATGGGTATGATCAATAATAAGTTGTTTAAATATTTTGAGGTACAGCAACCACTTATACCAATCATTCATGTCTTACCCAAAGTGCATAAATATCTAACACTGCCATCCATGCGCCCGATAGTGTCTGGGAAATGTTGGGTAACTGAGCCACTTTCTATTTACATAGAAAAGAATTTACATTCTCTGTTGGACACTTGTGACACTATCCTAAAAGATACTCGGACCTTATTACAAAGATTATATGTGGCTACTTCTGATTTGAGTGCTAATTATCTTTTAGTGAGAATGGATGCAGAGTCACTCTTTACTGTGATCCCCAATACTTGGGGTATAGAAAATGTCAGGAAATTTATGCATGTTAACCAGACCTCCCAACCATCCTGAATTACTCAGTTTTTACTGAGTTTTAGGGTCCAAATGAAGGGGTGCCACGATTTTCAAGTGGCGCCCCTTCATTTCCCATTTCTTTGCTTTTGTTTTTTTTTTTTTTTAATTTTCATGCTGTTGGAGCTGACGTCATCCTGTGTGTGATGATGTCAGCTCTGTCAACACTACCAGCCAGTTGGAATTGATCTCAAGGAGCTCACGTCATCATTTCTGGCTGGCTACAGGCAGGCGGGAAGTGCTTTGAACTGTTGCTGTCAAGAATGCTGGTCTTGAACTATTGCTGCCAAGAATACTGGCTTTGCTGTTTCGGACAGAAACTGCTGACTTTGGTGCTGCCTGCCATTTCGGACAGAGAATGCTGCTGAGAGGGACTTTGCTTCTGCAGTATTGTTGCTGCCGAGCCAAGAGAATAGGGACTTAAATCTGCTGCCATTTCGTATATTGACTAGATAAGGAACAAGGGGTGTGTGTGTGTGTGTGTGTGTGTGTGTGTGTGTGTGTGTGTGTGTGTGTGTGTGTGTGTGTGTGTGTGTGCGTGTCTTTACTGAACTATAGAAATAATCCACTTCACGATGTTTGTTTTCTACCTGCTCATTAATTTATGAACTATTATATGAGTAATTAATGATTACTGAATTGTAAACTGAACAACATAATTCCTGGGTTTACTTCACTGCTGATTCCTGACAAAAGAAACATAGTGCAACTGTTAGAATTAAAAAGAATCTGTCAGGTCCATAATTGTACTATTGTAGACATGCTAGGTCTGTGTCTGATCTAAAGAAAAATAAAGGTTTCATAATTTTAAATAGCTGTGCTCCAGCCCAAAGGTCATGTTAAAGCATAGTCTCCAGATACAAAGAGAATGTTACATATTCTGTTTTGTGTACTATCTTATTACTTATCAGATGCTTTTGTATTGTATCTGAACTTCATTTTGCACAGGTAAATCCATGTTTATTGTAACTTTATGTAAACAGTTTACCTTTTGACATACATGGCTGAAGGTAGTCATGGTACCTACTGTCTGTATAAGTCTTATGGTTAAAATTAGCTTGCTGGTGTAGAGTCCTTTACAAAATGTGCTTTCCCAAATAATCGTCCTTCAGACATAATTAGTAACAAAATTAACTCTATGATTTTAGAGTGACAAGAGATAGCTTGTTTTTTTGCACCATAGGAAGGCAGAACAGTTGTAAAGCAATTATTTTCTCTTTAGATTGGAAATAGGTCACATCAGTGACAGCATGTTAGATGAACACCATTCAGTTAAAACTGAATGACCAAACATCTTCATGAAAACTGTTTTTGCTTGTATGTGTCATGGCTGTTTACATAGTTTAATAAACTCAAAGGTAGGGTAATGCAGGGGTGAGGGTATGTAGGAATAAGGGCTTTGACCCCATGCAAAAATAAAGAAATAAAAACTTTCATTTAAACTCTGGTCATTCAGATTCAAGAAATAAGTATAAGACTTTTCTTTGACTATTTGATACAGCTTCCAGATTCCCATCTGCAGGGTATAAATTGCAGAGGCAAGACAAAGGGCCACTTAGGCAAATGGCCACCAAGGAGTAAGCATGCAATTATCTTAGACAATACATGTGTTTCATAGGAAGGCAGCCCAAACTAACAAACTCCAGAGACTGTAAACTTGCATTTTTTTCCACAATGTTATTTTTGGCTAAATAGTGGGCTGTACAAAAGCAGTGCTGCTTTAAGACGTTTCCACTGCAGCAAAGTTATAGCCCACCCAGTGGTAGGGTGGTATAAAGGTGCTGGTGACCTGATTTCAGTGATATATTACATATTACAACTGGAGTAGGTCAGGCATGGTAAGGGTTTATTCTGACATGAAAGGTATGTACCAAGACTTGTGTACTGTGTCTACTGCAGTTTGACTGCCACCTAAGAGACAGAGAGAGTACATATACAACAGTCACTGGGGACGAACATGGAAGACATATACATCCTCCAGAGTCTCTCATGCATGTCATTCTATGTTGCATTATCTAAGTCAAGGGATTAGAAGATACAAACAGACCATCTTAAGTTGATTGATTGACCTTGAAGTTGCTATGTTTCCACATAGTACCTTAAAAAAATTCTGGTTCCAGGATGGAGAACACATATTTCAAATATTATCTTTTTTTTCATTTGCTTTGTTACTTTAGACTGTGAATATGTTTAAACTCTGGCAAATGTATTTTTTCCTGTGGCAGGAAATGTTTGTAACCTTGTTCTAGTACTTAGCATGGCTAAGGACTCAGAATTATGTCAGTTAAAATAGCTAAGGTAGTTATCTAGTTTAAATAAATGTCTTCTTTATGAGTTCTGTCTGTACAACTAACTGTTATTTTATATCCTGTGTGCATCGTCTTTATCTCTGTGTATTTAGTGGGTATCAGCACTGTCCTGATGTCTTTATTGTTTGAGTAATTTTTTTATACATTTGTTTTATTTATACATTTCTAAGCTCTTGGGGCTGAGTATTTATTTATTTATTATCTGAACAAATAACATTTGGCACTATAGGTTGGCAAAGCATACTACCAGTGGGCTATTGTCAGGTCTGTAGTTCAGTACTGTCGAATGTTTGCAGTACTACTTTACTGGAAGAAGAATTCCATCTGCTTCCCCTGTAAAGTGTGTGTGTGTGTGTGTGTGTGTGTGTGTGTGTGTGTGTGTGTGTGTGTGTGTGTGTGTGTGTGTGTGAGAAAATGCCCCCAATGTAATACACATGGTGGCTAGAGGTATTTAGGTTCAAACCCTGTACAATGTAATACACCTGGTGGCTAGAGGAATTTATGCTAAGAGGTTGAGAGCTATGGTGAGAAATGAGAACTGAATTCACTAAATGATAGCCATTAAGTGTCAGTCTTCCTATTGTTTAAACTGCTGATTTAGCATAGTGGTAAGTTGCACTGACTATTGTGTTCTGGGTTCAAGACTTGCCAGTAACATGCATAGTGGTAATGCAACATTTTATTCTAGCAACTTTCCAAAATTATACAAGCAATGTTTAAAATGTGTTCCTAGTTTTTGACCTTTTGCCCCCCCCCCAAAAAAAAAAACCTGAAATTGAAAATAAGTGAGAGAAGCTGTGCAAGATGCCTATGGCTTACACTACTGTCATTCTGTTTATAGTTTGGGTGTGGAAGTAGACTTTTTTATGATGGAAATGTTCTGAATTGGGCAATTTTGTAATTATTGATTCATGCATTTTCTTTCATTGCCTACAGTACAGCCTACTGGAAAAATGTTCAGTCAAACAATAAATTTAAAATGTGTTCTGTCTAACAAGTATGCTGTATTATACAAGGAATATAACTTAATAAAGTCAGGAAGGTGTATCAAAGAAAAGAACACATGTATGTTTCTTGTTTTGTGTGCAAGGGGCCAATGATTTGAAAACAGCCCAAAGGTAATCTTTATCCACCACTGGCCAGATGCATTTTCTTTGGATGTGGTGCAGGTTTCAATGCTGTTTCAATGAATGTGAGTTTCAAGGGCAGAGAAGTTTTAATGCCAAGTCTATTTTCATTGTGAGACAGCATTGCTTTGTTTATCAGATGTCTGTTAATTGGTGTGCTGCAAAATGTAAAAATAAAATCCAAATAATCATTGTAGAAGTAAAGCAGTATGCACACATTAGTGTTTATGGTAAATGGGGCAAAATAGCCAGATAATGGGACATTGGAATGGCTGCAGGGGGACTCTGGTGCCATATTTTGGTTGTCTGTTCTTCAGTTTGTGTTGGAAAGTTGGTATCCCATAATTCCATTGGGGTGGGTGGGGTTACATAATTATGTATGTAAATTAGATGTTAATCAGCGTACAGATTTGTACCTATTTTTCATGGTCCTTGCCCAGATTTTTGATGTTTCCAGATTGAAAGGTATGATGTCAACCATTGTTTTACTGAGGACAAGATCAATTTAATTTGTGCTTTTTTAGAATTGGTTTTAGAAAACAATGTCTTTTTGTTTGAAGATCAATTTTATGCACAAAAGGTTGGCGTGGCAATGGGCACAGCTTGTGCCAACAGCTACGCCAACCTTGTGTTGGTACAATGAGAGTGAGACATATTATTTCAAGCTGAAGGCTTCCCTGAACATATCTTATGGTATGTAAGATTTATTGACAATATTTTTTTGTTGTGGAGGGGGTCAGTTGAGAGTCTCACGCAGTTTATAGAGTTTCTGCATAAGTCTACAGATTTTCTAAGATTTACTTTTAAATATACTTTTGCTGAAATTGAATTTCTTGATGTTAAGGTGAACAAAACTGATTTGACTAGCCTAGTAACTAGTATTTATAGGAAACCCACAAGAAAGAATAATCTGCTCCATAGAAATTGCATGCATCCTAGGCATGTTCCCCAAATGTTGTTAAGGAGCAGGTGTACAGGGTCATGAGACTCCATAATAATGACAATCAGCTTTCCGAGGCCCTGGAGACCTTGAAAATGGATTTTTCTAGATAGAGGCTACAAGGAAAAGGATATTGATAGTTGTATTACTGATGTGTATAAGGAGAGAGGGGGCAAATGTAGGCCTTATTACGCTGCTGCATCTAACACTGAAGCCATAGTTACAGAGCAAAGGACAGGATTGATTAGGTTTCCTCTCACACATTCTTCTGATGTTAGTAGTATATGTGATATTGTCAAAAGGAACTGGGGAATTTTGGATACTGTAGATGAATTAAGAAATGCCATAGATGCTGTTCCACACTTTTCTTTGAAAAATAACAGATCCTTGAAAAGGCATCTGTGCTACAATACTTACAGTTTTAAAAAGGTTTTACAGCCAGAGAGGCATGGACCTTTTAAATGCAGGAATTGCACAGCCTGCAAGTTTATACACTCTAGTCCTACTTACATGCACCCTAATATGCATTTTAAAATAGACACAAACTTTTATGCTGATTGCAGGACTAAGAACATTGTTTATTTTAGTTACTGCACTTTCTGCCATGCTTTTTATGTAGGCATGAGTAATAGACGACTCAAAGACAAGGTGTTGGAACATCAGAGAGACATTAGAAATAAGAAAGACACCAATGCCCTTGCTAAGCATATTATATGCCATGGACAGGAACATAATTTTAAATTCCTTGTGCTAGAGATCATTCCTGAGAGTTTAAGAGGGGGTGATCTTAGGAATCGCACAGAATCTATACAGCAAAAATTGATTCTGTCTCTTAATGCTGATAAAATACCAGGTCTTAATGAAGTTCTCTCTTCAGCCTTTTTTTAAAAGCTAGACCTCTCAAACACTGAGTATAGGATTGGTTTTTATACATATTTTTTATATATATGTATATTTTTATGTTTTTTATATGTTTCATTTGCCTGCTTTCTTCTAGTGACATTTTTCTCTTAGATAATTGATGCTTTTATCAGTGCCTTAATCGACTAATTAACTTATGCTATTTAACTGCATTTGTTACTAGTTTAGAACAGTCTGATGAAGCGGTGAGAGCACACCGTGAAAGCGGTTACTCTCTTTTGTGTGCATTAAAGTTTATTGTTTTACCTTCAGCTGTGTTAGCTTCGGTAGTTTTTTGTTTTTCTTAGTAGTTACTTGTTACTGTACCGTTCTATTTTTATTCTCACCATACATTTTATACCAATAGGCTAGTGACCTCCTATGATCCTATGAATATTGGTTATGGCCCTTTGTGCTGTCGTAGCGTGTGTTGTTATGTCTCCACTCCCATTGATGCAGTCTACTTTGGTGTGTCCCCTATGGGCAATGTCCCAGTACCATGTCATACATCCACCCTTCAACAAATAGGTGAGTGTTACTACAAGTATATGGGACAGTCCAGCAACATCTGTGTGACGCAGTGACAGACAGCACTGCAAACATGCTGTAGGGTCTCTTCCTGATAGGTGTCCAACTTCTGCAGTACACAGATGTTTGTGAAATGTATACATGTGTCTGATATATGTGGACCCTCTGCCAGACAGATGTGGATGTCTGGCAAACAGTTGGACAATACGTAATGGTTGTTCTCAGACTGTGGGGAATCTGGCTGTCACACGCCAGAACCCTCAGAAAACAGTTATGGTACAGTAATATCTGTTACTGTAGTCATTCCTTTACTTTGTAAGCTCAGTATGTACACTGTCACTATTGCCTAACACACAATCCAGTAGCATTTGTACAGGAGCCGACCATTGTAGGAGGGACTCAGAGGACCAGACCTGTGATGTACTTCACAGCAGGCAGAGTTAACAGGGAAGCCTGTAGGTGCTGGACAGATGACTATCAGCAACATGTCATTCCAAATATGTACTACAGCCTACTGTGGTAATACTTATTCCCCATAACTGCATTCTCCCATCTGCATCCCATTGCAAGGGGACTTCTATTGCATACATGGTAGACTACTGTACTCCTTTTTGTGAAGAAATCCTAAAAAATATTGCTTGTGATATTGCAGTCTGCCTTTGTGAAGAAAGCCATATACCTGTTTACCATAGGCATCTGCTTGCCTTTTGTAGGTAATGCTCATAAAAGGTCATTGCCTGTGCACCAGTCTGTGGCTTAGACTTGCTAATTGCAACCAGAACAGCTGGGTTGCACTTTCAATACCCAATGGCATAGCGCAACAGTACTATATTTAAGGCCTTCATGTAGGCCTTGGCCCCATTCCTAGTCTGTGAGATGGACAGTATGGAGATGTGGAGACTACAGCATAGCAGAGGGTAGGTAGAAATACTGTCCACTGTTGGGGTTTATGTGGTATGTCCACAGTTTTGCATGCTATGGTTGGGCATTCTGAACAAACTTTCTGATTATGTGGCAGTTTAGTGCTAAACAATGTGGGTTGAGGTCAGTAAGGGGGGAGACAGATGTGAGTGTCATACTTTATATGCATTGGAATATGCATGCTGCGGAGGATGGAGCCTAGATGGCCAACAGAGAGCAGTGAATTTTGAGAGCTCCATAAACTAGTATAATATTATAGGAACATTTTATTATTTTCAAGTTAAAAACATCAGAAATCTATAGATAAACTACTAAACTACATAAATATAAATTTTGGTGGAGATATACAAAAATTTTCCTGTCTAGTAACTTGGAGGTATATTGAGTCACTGAATATGAAGCACTCAAGGAATTCTCATCCAGATGCTGGTTTGAAAAAAGAACTGCAAGTGATGAAATCTATCTTACAGGAACTATCTTCGAAGATGGATGGCTTTAAAAATTACTTAGAAAACCTCAAATTGAATTCTCAAAAACCGACTGATACTCTTAAGGCACTATTACAGCAACACCATACAACAATAACAAATATAGAGACTTCTCTAAATGACATTGAAGGGAGACTCAAAGAGGAAAAATTCCGAAAAGAATTTCTGCTTAAACAGAATACATAGCTGCTTAACAAAATAGATGACTTAGAAAACAGGGAAAGGAGAAACAACAAAACAATCTTTGGTCTGCCTGAAAACACTTAAGGAGAAGACATTATTGCATTCTTAATAACATTTATTCCTGAATTTTTAGACTTGAAAGTGGGACTTTCATTTTGAATTGAAAGGGCACATAGAGCACTGAGGAAACCTGCTTCTAACTCAACAAATACCCCACCTACATCCATAGTTATAACATTTCTTTCATTTCTAGACAAGGAACTAATATTAAAATCTGCTTAGAGAAAATCACCCTTAAAATACAATCAAAGCCTGATAAGGTTTGACAATAATTATTCTTCCAGAATACTAGAACAAAGGAAAAAAGTCTGGCCAATAATAAAACTGTTGAAACACAACAACATTAAAGCACAGCTGCCCTTAACAGCCAAGATAAAAATACTTTTTGCCAATGAGATGAGAACTTTTAATGACTTAGAAGAAGCTACTATATTCATCGAAAACAACAACATAGTGTCTATCCCAGAAGAAATGGAATGGACGGCCTCTACTCTTAAAATAATAAAAGAAACAAATCCTTGGACTGATGCTAGAAAGAAGAAATAAAAAACTGATTCCAAGATAGCTGTCCCAAAAAAAAAAACATCTTACAACTACATCTCTCAAAGTATCAGCTGATATGGTACATCACTTGTCATCTGTTTTTATTTAAAAAAGGAGGGTTTCTTAAACAGCTGATAAACAGTAATGATCTATTCAGAATGTTCAAAGAGTCCAGTAATTCTTCACAAACAAAGATAGGTCAAGATGGGTTACTATTTACATTATATATAAGCCAAACAAAGTCTGCATGTCCTCCCCGTGGTCATGTCCATTAGAAAGACATGCGTAGAATGGGCATGCCTTCGTTGAAGGTTGGGCATCAAGCTGGCACCTCGGCACCTGTAAAAAAATCTACTGCCAATCATTAGCGAACTGGAGTTCTGCTGTGGTGACCCCTAACCAGGAAAAGCTGAAAGAAAAACAACATAAGCCAAACAAAACAACATATAATATAAATGCAGAAGTTTCTATTCCCCTACTTGAATTCATTGAATACTTATCTTGTTCATTTTTTGTTTTTACTTATAATAATTTAAGTAATTAATTAACTAATTCAACAAGGTACCGTTCATCAGAGTTCAGACTCAAATGTAACAAATTAACATAGGTTCATAGTTTCATAGGTAGGTAATAGGCTATCGACCCAAGAGCATATGTAAGCCTAGCCAACAAGGTTCCCTGGATTACGCCACCCAAGAAAGTTATTTTCCTGTGCCACTCTTGAGCAGAAACACAGAAGTGATCCCCGGGGTGTATTTCCTATTTCCCATCCACTCATCAAGATTTTTCTTGAAGAGTGCTAATGAAGAACTTTGCTTGACATAGATGGGTAGCCTGTTCCAGAGTATGGGAAGTCTCTGGGACAGGAATCTATCCCTTCAGCATGTCCTGTTTATTGTGATGACAAAGTTTAGGTCCCTAGAACATGTAGCTCAGAGGGATTGGGATTTTAGAGACCTAAATCTTGTCACCACAATAAACAGGACATGCTGGAAGGATCGATTCCTGTCCCAGAGACTTCCCATACTCTGGAACAAGCTACCCATCTATGTCAAGCAAAGCTCCTCATTAGCACTCTTCAAGAAAAATCTTGATGAGTGGATGGGAAATAGGAAATACACCCCAGGGATCACTTCTGTGGCTCTGCTCAACAGTGGCCCAGGAAAGCAACTTTCTTGGGTGACATAAGCCAGGGAACCTTGTTGGCTAGGCTTACATATGCCCTTGGGCCGATAGCCTAGTACCTACCTATGAACCTATTATTCTGTCTAAACATAGTTAATATCAAGTATGGCAGGTATCATAGCTTCAAGTGCTGTTTGATCAATCCTGATATGGTGTGTGTGGATGCAGCCGTGTCTGGCAGCTAGTACAAATGTCATTATTATTATATCTAAACATAGTTAAAATCAGTTATGGCAGGTATCATAGCTTTGAGTGTTCTTTGATTAAGCCTGACATGGTGTGTGTGGATGCAGCTGTGTCTGGCAGCTGTTGTATGTCGCAGTTTTTGTCTCTGGAAAGCTGTGTGTTGTGGCTTGTGATCAAGGTTTACTGATGCTTATGAATTAGAAAGAGACATTTGGTCTTTTAGCCTGGATCCAGGGGAAGGGGGTGGATAAAACTGTGATTTGGGATATTTTGGCAGAGAATAGTTTATTTATACATCTGCTGAGTGAGAGGTGGGAAGGATGGACGAAGGTTTTATCTCCTGTGGTGGCTTGTTGGGAGGTTTTTTTTTTGTTTTTGATCTGTTTGCTCTCCATTCTTTTCCTGGCTGCTGCCTCACTGAAAGGGAGGGAATTTAGGCTTGAAGTTGCAGTGAAGCGAAGCTTTGCTTCAGGTACATATCGAGCCTCTGGTATGCAGTACACAGACACACTAACAGAAACAGACACTCCTGGGTTGCTAGGGTAATGGAGATAGAGTGATAATAATGCTTAATGGCTCTGAGGAGCCTCCAAGATTATTCTCGGCACTGTTTTATGTTTAAAAAAAAATTATATATATATATATATATATATATATATATATATATATATATATATATATATATATATATATATATATATAAAACAAAAGGGCTGTTTTAAACCACATGTACACATATTGATGGTCTTCCAACACTTCATTTAGCTCATTAAGTTGATTCTTGATAAAAAAAAAAAAAATAAGCTCAATTTTATATTTAAAATGTATTTTGGTCCAAACACATTAAGGACCTACATAAGAATGGAAGTCTGAGTTATCGTGAAAGAGTAAGAGCACTTGGTCTTGTGCAGAACACTTTGCAGTGGTCTGGGAAGTGAGCTTGCTCAGACGTGTTGGGCATATAGGGATAGCTTATTCTAGGGCTGTTTGGGGTTGCCATGAAGTGCTAGAGTGTCATCAGATTTCCTTCGTGGACATATCTGTGAGAATGGAAGGTGTGTTGAGTGGTTCACTAGCAGAGTGGCCACTGCATGGCACAGGCTGGTAAAATGGAACAGGACAAATATTGATTTGAATATTTTAAGAACAGCCTGGAAACATACCACATGAAGTAGTGAATGGTATTCTGGCAAAACTGGATGGGTATTGTTGCCCGTTCTTGAAGTACTGATATGTGTATATGTAAGGATGGAAATATACTTATAACAAATAACAAACTAGAAGGGTCTCATAATTTAAGGTCTATGGACTGCATAAACATGCTTGGAAGGAGCTAATAATAAGAATAAGCATTACAGCTTGTGGTCACTCAAATAACTAAGCAACAGCCAAAAAAAAAAAAAACACACACAATAGTTATGTAATGTATGATTTTAGTAAATCTAGACATAAAATATATAATCATCATATAAGATGAAGCAGTCTGCTTAATTTAGATATTAAAAGCAGGATTTAGTAACATGGGCTTGTGTATAACAACACTACTGTCTTAACTTGTCATAAATGACATACACTACATTGAACATCAAGGGGAAGTATGATGATTTTCTTATATAAGTAAATATGCATAACAAGTCATGTAATTCCTTTAACTTGAATTGTTGTTTTTGTAACCCATCTTGACCATATATAATACTTAAGCAGTTACCAAGGTAATTAATGTTTATACATGACATCAAACTGACAAAGTTGTTTAAGAGAAACAATAGAAGCCTGAACTTGAAATGTCACAGAATGTAACAATCATATTCTGAACAAATAGTATTAAATTGACAATAGACTCTCAGTTTAATAACGTGGGCTTGTGTATAATAACACTACTGTTTTAACTTGTCATAAATGACATACACTACATTGAACACCAAGGGGAAGCATGATTATTTTCTTATATATGTAAATATGCATAGCAAGTCATGTAATTGCTTTAACTTGAATTGTGGCTTTGTAACCCATCTTGGCCATACATAATACTTAAGTTGTTACCAAGGTAAGTAATTTTTTATACATGCCATCAAACTGACAAAGTTGTTCAAGGGAAATGATAGAAGCCTGAACTAGGAATGTCACAGAATGTAACAATTATATTCTGAACAAACAGTATTAGATTGACAATAATCACTCAGTTTAACCTTTGCTGATTATACAAAATAGAATGCTGCCATTTAAATCTAAAAACTTTCAGTATATGCCATAAAATGGCAATTTATTAATATGGAAAGGGAACCTGTAATCATTAATCACAATAAGTGAATTTGTTGTTTTTAACCTATAGTTTCACTCATTTTATAATAAGAAATGACAGATATGAAAATCCTTATGTGTAGGAAATGGGGTGGGGAAGAGGGATGCACTGATAATTAAAATACACTAACTTTCAGCAATGTTCACATGAAACAAACTTGATGCTTTAAGTAAGTTAGCAACAAAGAAAGTGATTACTTAAATGCTGGGAAGCAATGAAATACGACTTCTGATATATCCAGTAAAATACATTGTATTAGTAACATTAGGTATAAATATTATTACCAACTATTTATATCAAGTAATACATTTTGAAAGACTTATGAATAAGGGTGAATATGTTAAATAACTGTGTGCTATAATCTTTTACTGAGGTTTTATATATGATACATCGTACTTTACTATGACTGAATTGCTTGCCATCTATATTTCATGTAAATATTAAATGGTTATACAATAAGTAGACATTTATATCGTATTAGAATTCTGTCTAATCTACAATAGTACTATATCTGTTGAAAATAATACAAATATTGCTTATTCCTGTTACAAATATTCTCCATGTGACAATTCAATTTATGGAGCTCAGATGCTCTGGATTGTCAAGGTATGAGTGATAACCTGATGGACTTAGGTTTATCTATAAAATTAGGAATGATTTTCATTCCATGGCTAGTGCGGATCATAGTTTTGCTAACATTTATTAATTTAAATTTATTTCACAAAAACATTTTTAGTATGCCTGACCAAAACATTGCTTTATTGGTAAACACTCAAAGTATAAACCTGATAATTTATTTTAAAAGCTCAAACATATAATTTATAGTTATCAGAGGAAAATGTTTAATAGTCACAATAAAACAAAAATACATAGTCTAAATAACCTAAGATGAATTTAACTTTATTATCTTTAAATACCAATGGCTTAAACAATCCTAGCAAGAGATCAAATCTATTGAAATATTTAAAATTGATCAAAGCACAAATTGTCTTCCTTCAAGAAACTCATTTGAAAACAAATGACAATTACAAATGGAATCTTAAGGAATATATGATATTGGCACAATCCACTTATAAGACAAAGACAAAAGGGGTAACAGTTTTATGGAAAACAAATGTGATTAACCCAGAAATCATTTATAAGTATGAGGATAAAAAAGGCCTTATGGCATTAGTAATAGTTAAATATAATAATGGAAAATGGACCGTAGCCAATCTATACTGCTTCCCAGGCACAGGAACTGTTAAAAACACTTGGATTTCATTTCCAATAATTATAAAGGCAACTTAATATTAGGAGGAGATTTTTACTGTATATTTGATATTTCTGAAACTGCAAATAAAAGACTGCTGCATACATCTGCTGTATCAAAAGCTTTAAACAAGTGGGTAGAATCGTTTCATCTTGTAGATACTTTCAAATTTAAAGGATATAAGTTGTTTTCCCATCAAAATCACAGATTTGGTACCAAAACTATAATAGATAAAATATTTGCTGCCCATGACCTACACTCGAAAATCATTAATTTTCCAATCACTCCCTGCCCCTTTTCAGACCACAATTCATTGATACCAAAACTTCAAAATGGGTGCAAACCATTAATCTTTAACTCCAGAATTCAAGCGTATATAACTAAAATTAAAGAGTTCAAACCCTGGTTATTATCTAAACTACAGTTCTTTTTAGATATTAATTACACCACAGAGATAAATAAAATAATGATATGGGACTCATTAAAAGCTTACATATATCGTAAAACCTTAACTTGGTATAAAAAAATCAGAGAATGAGATTCTGAATTATTAGATCTTCAATCCAAACTTTTGTCAGTAAAAGCTGAAAAAAATCAAAATCATTTGGAGATGAAAAAGAAAGTAGAAGTATTAAACAATAAATACAATGAAATTCTAACATATAAAACTAGTTTAGCTTTAGGAAAATTTAAAACTTAATACCTTGGCCACCTCTCCCAAATATCTACATAATTTATCCATAAGAATCAAAATATAGTCAAAAGCTAATAACATTAAAAGTATCTTCCATGTAAAGAAAGGGAAACATGTCTTGGATACAGGTGACATTTTCGATGCCTATATAAATCACTATATGGAGCATTTCCAAAAAGAAAATATACATATTGATCAATTAAATCCAGATGAAAAATGTTCTAATATAAAAAATACCAGAAAATTTAAAACTAGATCTGCAAGCATGCATATCCTACATAGAAATTACAAATACAATGAAAGAGGGTAAAATAATAAAGCTCCAGGTATAAATGGCAAAATTATGGAAATATCTAAACTTTTTCGTTCAAATATACTATCCTTCTTCCATAAAACTCTAGTAGAAATTCAGTCACAAGCTTTAATACCACCATCTTGGAGATATTGCTTAATCACCCCAATCCTAAAGGAAAACAAATCCCCAAAACATCTGTACCTCATATAGACTTATATCATTATTAAATAATAACTATAATGTATTTATGATAATATTAACTAACAGAATGAAAATACCACTATCCAAAACAATAAATAATGATCAAACTGGATTTATATATCATAGACCACACATGACAATATTAAAAGGATAATTTCTCTTATAGATTATGTTAATAACGGAAATAAAGAAACACTCATAATTGGCTTAGATATAGAGAAAGCCTTTGATTCCCTAAATTGGGACTATTTATTCAAAATCTTAATGCTATTTGAATTTCCTGCATCCTTTGTTCATCTCCTAAATAATATATATATATATATGTGTGTGTGTGTGTGTGTGTGTGTATATATATATATATATATATATATATATATATATATATATATATATATATATATATACAATCATTTAGCGTATGTCAAGTTAGGTCCTTTTACCTCTGAATCTATACATATAACAAAAGGCACTAAACAAGGATGTCCCGTGTCACTGGTTCTATTTGCTCTGTCTATTGAAATATTGGCAGATTCAATTCATAACAATATAAAAAAATAAAGGAATAGATGTTTATGAACAATACAATTCTAAAGTAGTGCTATTTGCTGATGACATATTACTAACAATACAAAAGAGAGATTAGAAGAATTAGATATATTAATTGACAAATTTCACATGACTTCAGGACTCCATTTCAATAAATCAAAATCAAAATGTTTATTTTTAAATAAGAAAAGAACTGCAGACTAAGGGGGATCACATCATATAGAAACAATAATGTACCTTAAAATATGTAGGAATTGAGTTATGCAAAGATAATAATGAATTAGTCTCAATACTACAATAATATTATCAATACAATTAAAATCTCTGTGGAAAAATGGAACAATATAATATTGACATTTGAAGATAGACTACAGTTAATAAAAATGGTTTTGCTGCCAAAGATCCTATATATAGCCTTACAACTGTTACCAGAAAGGAATATACTTAAATAAATAAATTCATGCCTAATAAGATTTTTATGGTTTCCCAAAAGAAACAGAATAGCTGTAATACATCATATCAGACCAGGGAAACAGGGAGGATTAAACTTTCCTGATATAGAAACATATATAAAAGCAGCAATAGCTAAAGCAATCTCAGATTGGATAAGTCCAAATTATTCTGCAAATTGGAAAGAATTACTAACTGCAATATCAATAAATTAATTTGATTTAGAAAAAAATTCAAATAACAGATAAAAACTGTTTGCCTTGGCACATATTATGTATTAGTATGCAATATAACATAAGTAAATCCACTAAAACTTGTATGATTAATTATTACATTGACTCATTTAGGAAAAGTATTCATAAAAATATAGATTTAAAAATCTGGTTTGATCTTTTAACACCATTTATAGTCACCAAAAACTTTCCACATAAAATCTATAGAGAAATTATTAATTCCTGGTAACAGAAAGAATTTGTTTGTTGGCTCCAATGTATCAAAGAACTAAAAGTTTTAGATATGCAAGTAATAAAAACAACATACAAAATTCCACAATAGGGCTGGCTAACTTTACAGAGTATTCTGTCATATTTGTAAGATTTAAGTAGAATAATTAACAACTCTTCATTTAAAGAAATACCTAAATTTACGAAATGCATACATGAAATCATATGTAATGACTTTGACAGGGGAAACAGTATTTTAAAATTTTACAAAATATTGATAAACTATAAAACAACATCCAAAACCTCTTATTGGAAATATATAACAAAAGGACACCCAATACAGTTAACTGAAGATATTAAAACAAATAACTTATTACCAATAAAATATGCATCCTTTACACAATACTGGAAAGTTTTTAATGTGAAATGCTTGCACAGAGCATTCTTAACCCCAGATAGAATCAGTAAATAGTTCTTCCATAAAAGGAATATGTTGGAGACGTGAGCAAGTACACAATGCAGATTGGAACCTCATTTTCTTTGATTGTGTTAAAATTAAGCCATTAGTAACTTTCTACAAGCTTTGTTTAATGAATCATTTTATTTAAGTAAAGCTCTTGTATTATTAAATGTGAATGAAGGTCCTCATTTAATTGGTCAAACATGTATCTAGTATGGACTATACTTGCAATTTCAAGGAAGTGTATAACAAGAAGATGGAATACAAACACAATACCTACTTTGGAAGACTTCTACAGCCTACTGAAGACCACCTCATTATTGGAAATTAAAATTAAAGAAATAAGAATTTATCCAAAGCTATTTATCAACAGCCCTTGGGGAAAAGTCTTATCGTTGATTGACACTATACAATAATTGATCAGACACTGTGATAATGGATTGAATATACTTATAAAGTAACTATATACATTAAGATCTGCTATAGTATCAGTCTAATGTAAATAATGTACATAGTTATTTAAGATATGTATAAATACTATAGAATTCATTCAAATGTATTTGAAAAATAAAATAAAAAATAGAGGAATATGCATGCTACTGCAGTAGCTGCTAGTCTATCAGCTGTGTATGTTTGTTGGGATGACTGTGACACATGTCTCTGTAACTTGACCTTTGCCCCCCATCCCTTTATCTATGGGTGTTATGTGGATATCTTGTTCTAGGTGGTTTTGAGATATAGTAGGTCTGTAGCAGGTAGCTGAACATATTGCTGCATATGTTGCAAGTTGCAGCTGCTGAGTTTTGCCCAGGAGTAATACTGGGGAGTGTGAACACATTAGCTGTATGTGTCAGTGAGCGAGCAGTGTCAGCTTAGTTGTTAAAGCATGGTCAGGGTGACGGTACCCATAACAGTCCAGGTGAGGCAGGTGATTAAGGTACATATGTTATGAAACAGTACCAGACTGAGAAGTGTCAGGCGACATATAGGTATCCTATACATATTTGTGCAGTGTGTCCCTACCTACAGGCCTTTGATGTGCTAAGATGGGTAGTAGTGATTGTAATAGCAGTAACCTGTTTTGGTTAAAATTGCAGGACTCAGGCATTATTTGTTGTATTCACAAGCATGCAATTGAAGTGCAATACAGTGGATTTGAACCCAGGACTGTGGGTGGCAAAATGTACAGCATGTTAGGAATTTAGCAGACTGAGCTATGGAGTCAATACTGCAGTAGGTGTATTTACAAGATATATGTGCATGCATGCAGTCTGTTACAAAGGATTGGCATTAGCATGTGTGTTCAGATGGGTATGATGTGTAACACTGAACTGTCTATCATGAATTTATAATTTCAATTTGTACTTCATTGCACAGAATAGGTTTTGTGACAACTGTGCCAACAGTAGGTGGCACAACTGTTGACATTTAGCAAATGTCTGTGCAGTTGTCAGCTAAACCTAATATCCTAGGCCTCGTGTACTTCCATCATTTTTTATCTGGCTGTGTACTGGTTTTCTGTCTGCATCACAGTCCCAAGTGCACTGTCTGTTTTCCAATTATTTGTACAAGCAGTATGTCATTAGCAATCAGGATATGTTTATGGAAACACCTTCTTCATTTCAGAGCTAAGAAAACAAATTGAGAGAAAACTGACTGAAGGTCCACAGAGTACAAAAAAATCTTTAGCGAACAAACCAATGTAGACCTCCACAATCCTTCAATAAAACACTAATTTAATATAACAAGACAAAATTCAACAAGCAGTTTTTAACACAGATAAGCGCTTTCGGGCTCTGCCCTTCTTCAGATGAAATAAAAACAATCTTAGTCACATTTAAATACCTAATTCAAAACAGTTTCCAACCAATCAAAATTTATACTGCACCCTCCTATCTTTGAAGGCGGCTTTCATGGGAATGAGAACCTTTTCTATAAAGAGAGACCTAACTAATCAAGGAAATCCGTTGCTGAATTTAGAACTACATGTAGCACCTGAGAGATGTACATTGCATCAAGTGAGTACAAGTAATGATTTAAAATTTGAAGAAATCATAAGAGACTTTACATTTAAAGTTAATAAGTTAAAAAAGTTACAATGGCAGAGAAATCATTTCGAAGCCTGTTTAAAATTTGGCATAGTACCAAGAGGAATGAGGGTGTTTTGTATGGCCTCACAAGGTGAACACTATCCAGAGTTACTAGCCAAATGGCAGCGCATCAACATAAATACAGGCTTTTCATATATTAAATGACTCCTGGAATTTTTTGCACCAGAGGAAGAGAAACTCACGGCAGAAGTGGGTGTTTTACAAATGCAATTAGAGACTGAATTTAAAGGAGAAAGATTCACTAAAAAACTAGACGAGCTATACTGTGCTTTTTCAATGACTGACCAGAAGTTACAACAAACAAAAGCAAAAAAGCTACAGTGCAGCTATAAAGATTTCACGACCGGTAACATCTTCATATGGCTGAGAGAGGAAAGAGGAGAAATCCGTTCCAATGTCTCTTTAACTGAGACCAACACGTCATATGCGGAAGTGATGCGTAGAACCATCGAATAATAGCCAAGAAGAGACTTTTCGTTTGAACAACAGTAATGAACAATTAGTTAGGTCTAATCAAAGTAACTCGGTGGAAATAGTGAGTTCAAATTTAACTACGGAACCTCTGGGAGAGATACAACATTCTGAATCAGAAGAAACAACAAATGTTTCTTTAGTAACTGCTGTTTCAAATGCAGTAGTTACCCAATCTAAGGACTTGGGTGCAAGGCCCAAGACAAATGAAGCAGTGCAGCAGGATGAGCGTTTTTTAGCCCAACTGCCAGCTCCAATGAAGAAAAAAGGAGAATGGAAGAGAGCCAGCAGCGAAGGCAGAGGGGCAAAAAAGAGAAGGACATGAAACTGACTGGTGATAATATTGTTTATAATTTATCTAACTATGTTCTTAATGATGATGAATTATTTGTTTTAAACAAAGGTATGTCCTTCTTACCAAGTAGAGAAGGCTGTTTTAATGAAATAGTCATGGATATGATGTTTTATGGTAGAAAAGTAATGTTGCAAAGTTTATTTAACCAACAAAATAGACAGCATATGTTGAGACAACCTAGTACATTCATGCCACCACTCAATTCTACCATGCAAATGTTTCTTAAAATATGTGAAGCTGATTTATACAAATATTTGGAAGAAGGTAAAAATCAGAAATATTTTAATTTAACAAATACACAAAAACAAGCATTAATAAATTTACAGAACAATGATAATATCATAATAAAACAGACAGATAAAGGTGGAGCGATTGTTATATTAAATAAGGATGATTATTATTTTAAATTAAATAATTTATTAATAGAAGGTAATACCTACTTGAAAATTAGTCCATTAGAACTTAACAGCATCATAATAGGAGTTCATAACAGTATTAAATGTATGTTGGATAACAATACTATAGACCAAGATCTTAGTGAATTTCTATTAATAGAATATCCGGTAACACCTGTTTTCAAAGCACTACCCAAGTTACATAAAAATTATAAAGATCTTCCACTGAGACCGATAGTCTCAGGTAGAAAATGGGTAACTGAAAACTTATCTATTTGGTTAGAATATACTTTAAAACCATATACAACAAGAATAACAGAAATTTTGAAAGATACACAACAATTTTTGGAAGCTATAAAAAACGTTGATATATGTGGAAAAGAAGTATTAATGGTCACCTTAGACATTGTAAATTTGTTTACAGTGATAGAAAATGAATATGGCATGAATGCTGTTTGTGAACTATGCAAAGAAATGGGTGAATTAGATGACAGGAAATTATTTGCAATAAGAAAATGCTTGAATTTGGTTTTATCTAACAATGTATTCATATGCAATGACAATGTATATAGACAAAGACAGGGGGTAGCCATGGGAACCCCCTATGCTAATACATATGCAAATTTGGTTTTGTCATTCTGGGAGAGATGTTTTGTGCTAGGGGGCCAAAACAGATGGAAAAAAGCATCTTTCTTTAGACGTTTTTTTTATTTTATGGGAAGGGAAAAGAGAGAATTAGTACTTTTCATAGAATATTTGGAACATACCACAACTTTTCTCTCACATGCTCAGATGAAGCTATAGATTTTCTGGATGTCAGAATTAAAAAGAAAGATCTGGCTTTGTTACTTCCTTGTTTCAAAAGAATGCTGGAAAAATAATTTACTTACTTATGATAGTATGCACCCCAGACATACATATAAGAATATAATAAGGGGTCAGGTAAGTAGACCCTCAAGGCTTTGTACTAAAGATAGTGATTTTGAGAATTGATGAATATGGAACATATTTTTTAAAAATAGAGGTTATAATGATAGGTTAATAGTAAATTAAATCAGGGTAATATACATAGAAAATCTGTATCTTCATTAAAGACAATTTCATCAGAAGAGCAACATGGCCATAAATTTGCATTTAATAGAATGACATTCACGATAGTAGTAATATACATGGTGTATGTGACATTATCAAGAAAATTTATCTGATGATAAAATAAAGAAATAGTAGGGATAGAACCTAAATTTGGATTTAGAAGAAATAAAAATCTGAAAGACATTTTAACACAAGAAAAGAGCAACCACAAGAAAAGTTCCATTTGTCAAGTAGGTACAAAACCATGTGGGCTATGCAAGGCATGTCACTGTATTAATAAAGATATTGTTTTTAAGCATCCAGTAACAGGAAAATTATTTCATTTTAAAGCAAAAGCCAATTGTAGAACAAAGAATATAATTTATTTAGTTGAGTGTCAGCAATGCAAAGCAAAAACAAATAATATGTTTAAAATTAGAATTTTGCAACATCTTTCATGCATAAGAACCAGAAATATGCACAATGCACTTTATAAACATATAGAAGTAAATAATGACCATCAGTTTAGATTTAGAGCTATTGCAAATGTATTTCCTAGTATAAGAAAGGGTAGCTTAGTAGATGCCATTGAGAGAGAAGAAGCAAAGTGGATAATTGAGCTTTTAGCCCATAGGGCACCAGGACTAAATGAATTTGTTCCTATGAAACCCGCCCTCAAAGATAGGAGGGTGCAGTATAAATTTTGATTGGTTGGAAACTGTTTTGAATTAGGTATTTAAATGTGACTAAGATTGTTTTTATTTCATCTGAAGAAGGGCAGAGCCTATCTGTGTTAAAAACTGCTTGTTGAATTTTGCCTTGTTATATTAAATTAGTGTTTTATCGAAGGATTGTGGTGGTCTACATCATTTCAGAGCTGAGTGGGCAAATGTCCTGTGCTGTAGTTGACAAGGTCCTGGGTTCGAGACTTGGCATGGGTAATTTTGCAGATGTAACAGTGTCAGAAACACGGAAGGTGATTAAGGAAGTTTTAAGCAGTTTTAAGTGGGTTTGCATGGCGTGCTGCTATGCTGCGCGGTGCTTAGTTCCACTTAAACCCATGCTAATTCCAAAAAAAAAAATAAAAAGGGGTAATAGGAAAATGGTGAAATGGGTGCAAGCAGCTGGAAAAACACTGTGAAAGGCAGGTAGGAATGTGCAGGATGGGTGTAGGAAAGGACCATAGTTCTCCATTTCTTGTCCAGTAACAGCTGTGCAGATTGTAGACAATTTGAAATTTGGACCCTCTAAGGGCAACATAAATGTGATTGACTCATGTAATGATTAAAGTGTGTCCAGTGGACACAGTTGTGAAATAGAGAATTATGTATGGGGTGATATTTTTTTCGGGGACAGATGCTCTTTTTTTTTTTTTTTGTTAAGGAGAGAGTGGGATGTTGGGGAAGAGATATAGGTACATGTTGGGAGGTACGTTGGGTAGGATAAGTTACATTTGCAAACAGAGAAGACAGAGTAGACAGCATACAGGGGTGGTGCATGACACATGAGGGGGGTAAACACCTTGGACAGGGAGGGTGTTGCGGAATCGGAGAGCCATGTGCCCCCAGATGGCAGCAGTTATACTGAGCTGCCCACCCATGGGCAGTCAACACTGCTCCTTCACTGCCCTGAAGGTGACTGTGCTGGGGGTTGAGTGCCAAGGCTACCTTGCCCCTTCAGGTTGTCCAGTCTGCCCTCAATCCAGTGCAGGTGATCCTCATAGCCACTGTGCACAATCCTGCACACCATCCCTGGTAGCTGCTGCTGGGTGATGACTCACTCTCCGCAGCTGCTCCCAGGGTGGGACAGGCCCTGTCCCCTGAGGTAGTTCCACCTGTAGGTGGTGAAAGGCCAGCAGAGCAGGTAGCACCAAGTTGGGTCTCAGACATGCTGGGATCTGGTGCCGCAGCCAGCTGAGGTAGGGTAGGTGGATCACCAGGAACCGGCCTACCCAGTCGAGCTATGGTGTTGAAGTATTTCAAAGTATATAGGTTAATAATGAACAGAACATTTTGTTAGTTATAACAACATGCCAGAAAGTTGCAAATAACCCAATAACATCACATTTCATAGCATATGGAACACAACAATACATGAGATAAGAGTCAGTATAGTAAAAGCATGCCAGTAACTGTTACAGCAAAAGGCCAACAACATAGGTAATTCAACAAGTTATGTTAGTATGCAACCATTGTAATACATAACAATAATAAAACACAAGGCCCAACATAACATTTTGAGAACAACATATGTTAAAAGTAAACCATACTCAATGTATAACAATAATAAATTATGATGCAGATAATGGGTGGGGTGAGAGAGAAATACACTCCATTATTACCAATATAGGCTATATTGTTTGGAGCAGTACTAGTATATACTCTACAGGTCTGCTCTTACTTTATATATTAAAGTGCCCTATAGCTTCTGTAGCACATACATACCTCTCAAGCTATCCATGTGGGACAGTATGGCCCAAGCTGTAACTACTACAGGTACACAACTACAGGGGACTACGGCATGTCAGAGGGACAGATATGACTACCAAAGTGTACTGTGTACTGATGTAGTGTGACTGTGCTATTGACATAAATCAAGTGGATGATAAATTTGTATCCAAGGGATTTGGCAACAGTGATCACAGTCCATGACAGTGTGACACTTGAGAGACATGTATCGTGCACAGTACAGTTTACCTATCATGCCATTCTTGGCAGGCATGGGGTTAGACTATCAGCAGACATTCACAGACACACCAGGCACACAGCTGTACCACGATTACACAGTTTTATTTATTTCATTCACTTTTATGAGTATTGTACTTGTTGACTTTATTTACTGATGTTTTATCACCTTGCCGAGCACTGCTGTTAACACTCTGGTACATCTGAACACAGAAATTGTTAACCCATTCAAACAGCTACTACAGCCATTTATTTACCTGTCAATCCTGTTGGGAGAACATCTGTTAACAATACATAACTGTTTATATAAATATTTAGTAGTAGTCCCTGGATTCAAACCCCGGTCTGTATGTGACAAAATGTACATCACATCTGGCATTTATCAAACTGAGCTACTGCTGAATATTAGTTGACTGATATGTGCCTAGAGCTCACCTGGTAACAAAATATGACTTGGTAATAGAGGTAGGGTGTTATACAAGACTGCAGTGACACTTGAACACACATGCGTGACATTTATGCATGACAGAGATAGTACGTGAACTGTACATTAATACATGGAATGCAGGTGTAGACAATTAACCTCTAGTGAGTGAGAATATATGTGATGTGTACAGACCATATTGGAGTGCTGGGTTGGCTACCTGACCCATATACAGTTGCAGATGGTACATTTGCAATGTACATCTATTACAGTTTCATACTTGCGTGCAGCAGCGTACCTGAGAGCAGGAATGCATATAGCTGAAATGCAAAGGTTAACACAAAACAATACTGAGATATACAATATAACTTGTTTGTTCCTATTACTGGTTCAGACCTTAGTGCAGAACAAATATCATTATGCATTATATCTTGTAGTACAGCTCCACATGTACAGTTTAGCAAAGCACTTTATTAGCAAACCTTCGGTCACTTAGTAGTATTATTACTATTTGTACTTTACAGCGGATGTAATACTCGATTTCATGACCAACAGCCCAAAATACACACATATTGCACAACATAGCTTTATTACGGGTGACTTCATGCAGTGAGTGTTATATGCCAAGACTCTTTTCTGATGAACAGTTCAGATAATGCAGGTGTTGCAATACAGCTGTAATTCTACAATTAATGTAGTAGTAACTTTATTTCCTTAACATTATCAGGTTTCATGCTTTCATCTTTATTGAACTGTAACTGGCATTACTCAGTTATATCAGTCAAGGTCTATGACCACATTTGCTGGAGTACAATCAAAACTGAATATACCTACTGGCAGTTACTAATTCAATATTTCTTGTTTATATGACTATAGATTGCAAGATACATCTATACTCACCACACTCATGGCACAACCTGGCCAGACACCCTGCATGGGCCTGCAGGTTGCAAACTCTCTCCTCTATAGCTGTGGGGACAGAAACACACCATTATACATACCTGTCTATCACACATTCAGAGTAGAATTTTGTAAAATAATGATAACAATACTTACAAAATGGTGAGACATTCTGGTCTCTAGCATCTTGGACCCAAGTGGTTATGATGCTTCAGGTTGTCATAATGATGATGCACCTGCTCACCTGTGCAGGGGATACCAGTTGCACTGGTGATATCATGTGCCAGCCAGTCCCATGCCTCCGATTTGTATTCCAACCAATGGTACTGGCCCTGCAGCAGCTAGGCATCATGGTATTTTACAAGAAGTCTAACCATGACCCTGGACTCCAGAATGCCCCATTGTTGTGCCGGGAAGCATGTACCAGCTCCAACTCCTGCCATAGTCTCTGCCAAGATCAAACTCCAACAGATTCTGGCAGTATTCCCACCTGTTGTACTTAAATAAGCCTGTTTTCCTGCCCTTTACTGCCATTGGGTAATTTTTAAAAATGTGACACTTCGCTTAGCACCACACAAACCTGCTGAACTAAAAGTTCTTAAACTGGCATTGCTTAGCAAAGCTCATCAATGCACAAACCAGCTAAGCACAGCTAAAATAGTCCTTGTTTTAGCAGTGCTTGGCAAGGCTTAGCTGTGCTTAGCGGAGCTTAGCTAAGTGCAGCAAAGCAGGATTTTATAATGCATTTTAAAATTGTGTAATTGCAAACACCAATGTTTAATAACATGCCTGTGCATACTTACATTATTCCATCCAGGGTTTATATATAGTTGTCATAATTGTGTATTTGCAACATAAATGCTTCATACCCTGTCTGTGTATTCATACAAAATTCAGTCAAGGTTTAATACTACTTGTCATGCATGTGTATTTGCAAACTAAATTTAATAACCTGTCTGTGTAATCAAACAAATTAAATTGGGATTTAAAAGATGTCTCATACTGTGTATTTACAAAACAACCAGCGTGTATATTCCAACTCTGCACCTACTGCACATAAAGCCATCACTCTAACCATTCGGCTACACAGGCATGTGAAATGGTGTTATACTTTTATATATATATATATATATATATATATATATATATATATATATATATATATATATATATATATATATATATATCTCCAGTACGTTTAAGCACTGCTAAGCACTGTAGCGTGCAGTGCAAATCCACTTAGCTATGCTTAAACATGACATTTCATAAATAATTAAATGTATCTGGATTCTATTTTTAGATGTTTGCCATTGCTAAGCACCGCACCATGCAAACGCAAAAAAAAAAAAAATTAAAATACTTTTTAAATACATTGCTATCTGACACTTTGGCAGTGCAGGGAGTGTTTTACTCATCTCCAGACACAGTAACATACTCCCTACACTGATTTAATAACCATGTAACATGGATCTCCCTCAGTAACATGCCGTCATTAATGTGTGAGTAGTGCTGCCGAGGAGGATCTGCATACATAGCCACGGCACCTTCTGTGTAGGTCTTCCACTATTCCTACATGGATTTTATTAAATCCCCAGGCAAGTGTAAAACTTCAGGTATAGGGTTTTAGGACAGCACTGCCAAACTGTATCTTCATTACCATTCAATTACCCATAATGATTTGTACATGTTCCTGGGAATTACGTTAACTTTAATATTACCCCATGACTGCCACAGTCATGATTGAAAAATTCAATGATTTGATTTAAAAGGTCAAGTACTGTACCTTCTGACTTTTGGATTTGAACCACAAAATTTCGCTATAATGATCAGTCAGAAAACACATCTCTGTTGGTTAATAGTAGTATTTATTTGTAATATGTTAGCAAGCTGTTCTTATCACAATAAGCTGTAACATAGATATCTACAATAAAAACAACCAGATGAATAATGAAACACTGACAAGTGAAAAATCATCCACTGGTGGGACAAACAAAGAAGACCAATGATAAAACACAAATAGTTTTATTATTTAGTGCTTTCATTCAAACGACTTCTTCAGAACAAAACCAAAAGAAGACTTGACTACATTTATATAAAATTCAAACCTCTAAATACAATTAATTAATCAATTAAGCAATTGATATTTCAATCCACTATTGATATAATTTAAAGTAACATAACATAAATACATTTACATAAAAACATTTTACACATATTGTATCGTTTAATCAAGGATATTTGTCAGATTGCATCTTCGGTTGCCATAGTATTTTCTTTTATAACAACTGTTTTTTTGTAATTGCCACCTCTATAGTCATTAGATACATGTTCTGAAACAGAAAAGTATTTTTTTTAAGAAGCACAAATTAAATGTGCTTATAAAGTGCATTGTGTGCATTCTTAGTTCTAATCACACACAAGTGCTCCTTAGTCCTATTATATAACTTCCTGGTAGTCATATCAACATAGAAAGCCTCACATAATGAACAAATTGCAACATATACTAAGCCAGTGAGCATTAACTCTAATGCTACTATCCATATGTGAAAATATAATTCATGGTCCTTGCCAGATATAGCTACAAGACACTGCAAAAAACACACTTATACATCCCATGATTTTTCATTGTCGGTACTAGAGGGTTTATGGTATTATCATTTTGCAAATACTGTTTAATGAACCTAGACTTTTTACATAGAAAGTTAGGTGAAGCCCCATCAACCTTAAAAACATTGGGATTGCCATTAAACATCTTCCAATTCCAATTAATGATATCCCTGATCATCAATCATCAAAATGTAATGTAAAACTGTTAGTAAATTTTTTTGTCATTATTGATATTGTTGCCAGTTTTGTCTGGCATACCCCCAATAAAATAGGAGGAAAAACTTCTAATCTCTTCTGTTTAATTTCCTCAGCAGTATGTTCTAATAGTTCGTAACCTCTATCACTGAACATTTTTGGACAATTTCTTTAATGGCTTCTAAAAAATATCATGATCAGTAGTAAGCCTAGAGACTCTGATCATCTGTCCCTAAGAATATTTTTATTCATATAAACAGGGTGAGCACTTAGTGTAAATAGTTATTTGAGAAACATGATTTCCTGTAAATTTGACTTGAAAAAGTTTTTGAAGCCTCATTCCAACTGATGGTAACGTCCAGGAAAGGTACACTGACACCCAAACCACCCAATGTAAATGATAAAAAATGCACACTGTTGGTAACTTCCTGAGTAAACTGTTGTATTTGATCAATAGAAGCATCTGTGATAAAAAACAGATAATCGATGAATCTTTTGTATGTTTTAATGTGTGCAGAAAAATGGAATCAGTCTGAATATTTGTGTTTGCCACCATTCCATGATTATATTGGCAAAAAAGGGTGCTACTGATAAATACCTACATCAAAGTATCATAAACAAAGTGATCTCTGAACAAACTGTACTGAATTGCCCTTAGATTTAATCATTCAGCTCTTAATATTCTTTCTTCTGTACAGTTTAATTGAGAAGAAATTATTTCCTTAACTTTGAGCCTAACAATTAGAAACAGAAAATACAAGTTTCTTCATAACAAGCCATATTTTCCCTAATCAAATGTTCTTACAAAACCTTTGGTTCCACATGGTCTGTCTTTCAAGGCTGGCTTGGCACATTCATTATAAGAACACTACAATTTGCTTTCTGCTTGACCATGAGAAAATGAACTCAGTATGAGTTGTATTTTTTCCATCAGTGCCACATACAGTAAAATGTAAGCTAAAGAGAACTTAGTGCATATATTTTTATAATATTTCACTGGGTGTGTTTGATATGTGATCTGATAACCTCCACAAATGCTAAAAGCTGATGATGTTTCTGTTTTACTTTTTAAACAAAAGTCCTATCGCATTTTTAAAATATTCTGAAGTAAAGTTTCTTTTATTTTTCATAGCCCTTAGAATTACAATCACATTGTGAAAGTTTAGCTGTTCAGTGTATATCAGTCCTGCACTTCTTAATATATATAACTTCTAAAATAATTTACCTTTTCTATAATAAACTATTCTTTTAATCTCACAATATCCACAATGCCAAAAAAGATTTCTTGAATTGTTTTGATGACTACCTTATGAGAAAAACCTTATTAAAGACCATGAAGCAGTGTGTTTTTTCCTTCTGTGTCTTGCTTTTACATTGAAGACTTTCTCCCGGATTTATTAATCTTCCATTCAGGACTAATCTAGTCCTGCACAGAAGTGGCAGTTTAAGAGGAAGATGGCAGCACACCATGCATATTAATGAAGGAACTCTGCCTGAACTCATAATGCTACACGGAGTGTGGACGAGTGCAGGGGGCATGTCTGAAAGCAGAGCTCTGAGAATAAACACGCCCCTGCAAAGTTGAACAGAAGAATGTGTAAATAAATGAGTGAGACCACTCATAGGTGTCTGCATACCCCCACCAACAGGCCCTACATGTTCAACAGCAACAGTACATTTAAATAAAATGAAGAGACCCTTATATTTATTTTTTTTAAAACCCCGAGTACAGCTAACCATAGTTGTGCGGGTGTGCCCATTGCTTAGCTACGGTTAAAGCAGCTGAAAAGGCTGAAGAGGATAACAAGGAATATGTATGCAAATGAAGCAATAGTGTAGTGGTTAGAGCACCTGCCTAACGAACAGCCATTCCTGGTTCGGGTCCCACTGCAGCACATATCATTTTCCATGTGAAATCTGTATATGAACATATTTTTACATCTTTTAACCTACATAATAACATTTAAATGTGAACTGGAGTACTGCATTAAATGTACATGTGAAGTGTGCATGTCATAATGAATAAAGCACTTTTAAGCAGGTTTAATAACAAATAAGCAGTAGTAAGGGTGTCTAATTGCATCTGTGCGGGGGTAAGCATTGCCTACACAGAATAAGCAAAGTAGAAGCTAACTGAGTGTAAGAAACTGTAACCAGAGGTTAGCAGTGCTTACTGTCGCACAAACTGGCTTAAAACTGCTTTAAAGCACCTTAACCACTCTGTTTCCAATGGCCCATGTTCTGCCCAGCAACAAAATAAACTGCCTCTGCAAGGCTCAAACTCAGGACCCTGTACACATGAGTGTGCCACTGCCGGTGGCATAGCCCTACCCCTAGGAGGGTGTGAGATGCTCAACTACTGTGAATGGTGCAAACAACAACTAGCAACCTGATTACATACACTGTACAGTATTACAGACAGCTATGTGGGGGGATAGATGCAACAGTAACTGCAATGATGGTGGATGTGTCCACAACAGCCACACCCAGTGAGTTATAGCAACCCCAGTATTGCTGCACACCTCTACAGTGTGGAGGAGGGCATTAACACATCTATAATCTGTGAAGGACTGTATGTCCACAGGATGGCAACTGTGGAATGTTGGCATTTGCCAAGCAGTCCTGGTGGAAACATATTCTGTAAATGGAGGTAGATACCTTAACAACTACACACATTCCTACATGTGGGATGGTGTACAAACACCTGCTATGATCTACATAGGCATTTTGCGCCTCCTAACCCTCATCTACACCTGTCATGATTGGGTCAAGGAGGCATACCAAGTTCAGGTTGTATTCTCTGCCTTTGACAAGTCCAACATTGATGGGGTCCCGTGTGTTACGATTACCAGTGACATTGGCCATGGGTTCATTGTTGATATGTTCCATGTCCCTGCAGACCAGGGTCATCAGGCTACTGGGTGGTAGTTCCCAGCTGACATGGTGGATTTGTGGTTGTCCTTGCCAACAATGGTGAATCCATTGTCAGGTGTAGGCCTATTGGATCGTATGAGGGATCCCAGCTACTTACTGTCCCTGCCCAGGGGGTTTCCCCAAGCATGACACTTCAATTGACTGTACTGCATGATATGTTTGTAATGCCAGCCTGACATCCTACAGGTGGGATGGAGTACTGTTAACATGTACTGCCCTTATCGTGTAGAGTCCTGGTTATGGGATCTGCTAAGGTTGGTAATGTATTGCAGGCCAGACGTGTTTGGCTGTGGAGGGGGGAATATCTATCCATTCCAGATGTATGTTGTTTGGGTCTCTCAAACCCATCAATGGTGCATGTGGACATATATGCTGTGGTTTCATTGCCAGTTTCATCTACAGATGTATGTCCATATATAACACGTGAAAGAAAACAAAGCTGGATAACAATGAAAGAATGATCCTATCTAATAGGCAGGGGACTTTTCCTTGCAGAAATAGTACAGCATGTGACTATTTATATAATAAATCTACATATAAACATCCTACACTAGGATTTATAATTGATATAGATTTTTATGCTGACTGCAGAACACAAAATTTGGTTTATTTCAGCTTCTGCACTGTCTGTCATGCCTTTTATATAGGCAAACCCAATAGGTGTCTAAAGGAACGTATCCTTGAACACCTTAGAGATATAAGAAATAAAAAAGACACAAGTGCTTTAGCAAAACATGTGGAAGAAGAAGATAGGAAACATATTTTTAATTTCATGGTTTTAGAAATAATAAATAAAAGTAAGAGGGGAGGTGATATAAGGAATAAGGTAGGGGAAGCAGAACAAAGATGGGTTTTACTACTTCAGGCAGATAGGTCTCCTGGATTGAACAATGCTGTTTCCTTGAAAGCTTTTTTAAAATCCAGACCACTAAAACATTAAGTAATATGGATTATTACATAAAATGTGTCTGTTATATGTATATTTTATTTCATCTTATGCAGAATATAAGGCAAATTAATGTACTGATGTATGCAATTTTAATTAGTCTATGTCATAGTTCTATATGTGTTTTCATTGGTTGAACCATATTTTAAATACCATTGTTTTAACTGTTTTTATGAGTCTGAAGAAGCGATCAGCTGACTTAGATCGCGAAAGCGCATACTCTTGTTTAATAAAGTGGTGTGAAACTGCAAGTGAACCGTTTCCTACCTTGACTACTACATCTCAGTTACAACTTTTGGCTTTATAAAGGGCACTACTGTGAAGCTGCAAGTGATTTATTTCCTGACGTGGATTATTCCATTTTTATCTTCAGCTGTGGTCTAACCATTGGTCTTTTCATTTTTTTTGTATGTCCATATATACCTGTATAGATATATATGTGTTTACCTTTGAAAGGGAGACAATCATTTCTTTGAATGGCCCTTTCTGCAAACCGAAAGGACCAATCCGTCATTTCTAATTGCACCAGAGTTCAAAACACAGTAAATCTAAAGGCAGTTTCGCTGATTCTCAAACTGCAAGTTGGAAAACATATCGTAATGCAGGGGGGCAAGCCCCCCTGCACCCCCCATATGGGGGTCTGGGCCCCCACTACCCCCCTAATGTGATATACTAACTCCGAGTTCACACTACAGTGGAGATAGGCAAATATTCCCTATCCCCACTATAGTGCCATCCGCACACAAATTGCCAAATCTGCAATGAGCGAATGCATAGTGACATTCGCTCATTGCACATTCGATGCAGTAATTGCAAGACTACGCAATGCTGAGAACATAATTTCGGCCTTCCAGCTCTAGGAGACATGAAATTTTACCTTTGAAGGGTGAACCAGTAAACCATATATATGCTTACATATATGCATTTTTAGTACTGTATATATGTGGACATATACATATATATCTATAGATGTATGAGTATCTATGTATATATATGCATATATTGGCATATATATGTATATATATATATATATATATATATATATATATATATATATATATATATATATATATATACACACACACACACACACACACACACACACACACACACACACACACAAACATACATCTACATGGCGGAAATCATTCCCTGTACTGTTGTATACCTGGTCTGGAAGATATGTATGTGAAAACATCATGAATATGCATATGTGCATATGTGTCATGGCTTAGTGGTAAATCACTTTGGGCATGGTCCTGGTTTCGAGCCTGGCAGGAGCTGTTTATTTTGCTGCTGGACAGAACACAGCCCATTGGATATAGAGTGATTAAGGCACTTTAAAACAGTTGTAAGTGGGTTTGCGTGGGTTTGCATGATGGTAAGCACTGCTTAACTCCAGTTATGTTTTCATACACTCAAGTTAGCTTCTAAATTCCTTAACCTGTGTAGGCATTGCTTAGCTCCACGCAAACATGTGAAAGCACGCTTACAACTGCTTTAAAGTGCCTTAATCACTCTGTATCCAACGGGCCGTGTTCTGCCCAGCAACAAGATAAACAGCTCTTGCAAGGCTCAAACCGAGGACCCTGCACAGCCTAGACAAAGTGATGTACTACTAAGCCATGACAGATACACAAAACGTCAATGTTTTCAGAAACATATCATTCAGTCCAGTCATGCAACAGTACAGAGAATGTATACCAACATCTAGATGTCTGTGTGTGTAACTATATTAAACTCTTAACAGATACAACATATATATATATATGTGTATATATATATATATATATATATATATATATATACATATACATATATATAAATATATATTTTGTTTTACTAACTCTATATACATATATATCACTATATATGCACATATATACATGCATATGCCTAAATCGACACAAATATGTGTCGACATCTACATGTCTACATATACACAGTATGTTACATATGTGTACGCAGATATATATCTATGTAGATATATACGGACATAGTTATATATCTGTTAGCAGATATATATATATATATATATATATATATATATATATATATATATATATATATATATATATATGGCCATACATCTGTAGATATCAATTGTAGATTAACAAAAACACATATGTCCACATGCATCGTTAATGGGGATAAGAGGCCCCAAACACTATACGTCTTGTACGAATAGGCACCCCCCACAGCCAAACACATGCACCCTGTAATGCACTACCAAGTACAGTCTGCCTCCCATAGGACATGTAATATATGTAAGCCATCAACATCCCTAGGATACAGATTCACAGACACAGATATGCAGATACAGATATACATATATATATATATATATATATATATATGTATATATATATATGTTCTTATGACTTTCATCACACTACAAATCCGACACTCACCTCCCTCGACACCACCATCACACGTCCATATCATCGACAATTCTCTCGGTACGCGCTTTCCCCCCCACAGGACCCATGATTCCGTATAATCTACCTTGCAAGTGCTACCATGGGTCCTGTAAGGGGGAAGATCGCTTACCGGAATTGTCGATGATATGGATGTCAATGGTTTAGTGTCGAAGAGGTGAGTGTCGGTGATTTGACAGTTCGATGAAGTCATAGGAACCCATATATATATATATATATATATATATATATATATATATGTGTGTGTGTGTGTGACTACACATACACATGCAGATATCTGTACAGTAAGATACATATGTAGAAGGTGCACACAATATGGAACAGCCACTATGCCTACAGTTAACACCTGAACAAACTGGACAGTGTATGGGCCACACATACTAATGTTAATCATTGCCTGCAACATATACACATAGAAAGTTCATAGAAAAGACACCACACAGGCTTGCAGAAATAGGAATCCTTTAATTGTGTACTATGATTTCTATATGCCATGTCATATAGCTGTTCAGATACTGGCAACCATATAAACAGAGTACTGCAACTGTGAAGCACTTACACTAATACAGTAGTCTGGAAAGGTTCAAAGTTGTTGCTGTCTAGGCCAAGCCCTTTGAAATGTACAATAGTGAAGACAGACTGGTCCACAGGATACCACACAATCAACAGTATGTACTGCAGATGTGTAGTTCACCAGCCTCTATCTACACTCTGTGGAAACTCTGTAGGAGGTAAAGATGTTTTGTGATTAAATGGGTTGTAACCGGTATATAACAAGGCATAACAAACAGAACAGTCTGTATGGCAGGAGGCAGTAGGCTTGCAGTACCCCAATTCATGTAAGTAAAGTCAATATAGGTGAAGTATATGGTACTGTACATCCAGATACATTGTGGCAGCTCACCCCTGATTCCCTCCACATTTTGTAAGAGCCTAGGTCATTCATGGTGCTCCCCACCTAGACTCAATAATACAGGCTCATAAACCACTGTTACATACACTGGCCTCTGCAGTGCATAAGGGCACACGTGTTGTGTAGGTGATGCCCACACATATATGGCCCCAGCCTTACTGTATGTTTGGGGGATACAACAGCAGTGGACTAATGGCAGCAATGGCGCTGTGATATACTCACATCCCACTACAGAACAACCCCAACAGCATGACATATGTGCAAAGCTTGGTATGTAGATGGAGGACAGAGGCCAGAACACAGGCACATATGTGGAACATTGTTGCCATACACTAAGCAAGGTGCTGGTTTTACAGGATAGTCTGTAACATACCCTTTGTCAGGGGATTGAGGTTAGAAATAGAAATAAATGTAGCCATGTACTGATAGCACACAACACACACACTACCAGTGTAATATCTAACACAGGACCTGTGTGGTGGACAGACAACACATGATAGGCATACCTCTGTCCAGCAAGAGGATAGCCCCACAGTAGTGAGCTATGCAGACAGACTGCATTCCAATGTACGCTAGTATGTACACACACACACACACACACACACACACACACACACACACACACACACACACACACACACACACACACACCCTGTAACACCAGTACTAGGCAAAGCATAACACATCTCTACTCACAGTCTGTCTGTAGTTCCTTATCCTCCTACAAATGTGTGGCCACTCTGAGTGTGCAGATTCTCCTGTAAGAGGTATTGCTACCTGCTGTTTGTATCACTGATGCTCACGCAGAGGAAGGATGTCCATCACACAGGAAATGTAAAGGGACCACGCCCACATGCTGTAGGGATTTATAGTGGGTGGTTGCCATGACAGTGGTAACTGGAGGTAGTACACATGTGTAATTTCATATATATATATATATATATATATATATATATATATATATATATATATATATAGATAGATATCTGGATAAGTATATGTACATGTATTTCCACCATATGTCCTGGACATGGAGTGTAGTCCTACCCCAGCCCCTATAGTCCAAAAGTCATAGTGCAAGGGGATGTCAGGTATGTATAGCAGGTATATTACTAGACTGTTACTACTGTCATTGGGATCGTCTTCACAGACATGGTGTGTGTGGAAGGTGACATCTGCTTATAGCATTGCTATTGGCTACTGACAGATATCCTAAGGAAATCATTGTAAAGTACCGCCGCTAGCATGTAATGCCCCTGTGGAGTGCAGCAGATATATTGGCCACTATATGTGGAACTTCGGACACACCCTGTACAGTCCAGAGGTATACACATAATCCCTTACTGCACAACATGTGTACCAGGCCTGATACTATAGATGTAAACAGCCATGTAGATGGGTATAGCACATAATGACTGGTATACATTTGGCACCCTAGGTGTTGGATTCACACACTCCTGTCTGGCCTGACACATAATGACTGCTGGTACAGGGGTGCCATGGACACCTACTACCCACTAGATATTGACATACATCTGTACAGCATCCCACTGCTTTGTCTGACATACATGACTTTTAAGGGAGGCCCGGCAGCAGTACATGTGGCAAGTATCTGCACATGACATCCCACTGGTTAAGTAGACTAAGCTGCTAGGTATGTAACAATGCACTATGCAGGCTACATGCCGACTGGCTCAACACTCGTATGGGGGAATGCACATGTACCTGCATATATAGCAGGATCAACATCCATGTCACAGCACAGGATAAGCTACACCTGTGTGACAGTGCATAACCACAACCAATGTGAACAGAGTCACAGCCACATATGGTAAGCTATTGCAATATTACAGTATATGGACTATCTGTTCTACACCATCCTCATATGTGCCACTCACAGAACGACCCTACATATACTGGGCTGCTACACAGTTTGGTCTGATGGCTGTCTGTGGTATGAGATGTGTGTGTATGGCCCTACAAACATGTACGGCAAAATGGTACCATACAGTGGGCAGCATGTAACATCTGATGGAAGGGGAGCTAGAACAATGACATCTACCATGGTCTGTACACAGGCTAAAGTACATATTAACAATACACACACTGCTGACATTCACCATCACTACACAGACCTAATTACTGTACAAACATCCAGAGCTTATGTCATGAAATACAACCCCTATTGTACATGATATATGTAGCAATCTGATATATCACTGGCTTGTTATCAGATATGATGACACTATTTATGGTGTACAGCACATATGCACCATGTCATGCATGCCATATGTACAAAGGTTGACAGAGGAGTGGCTGACAGCACATACACAGGGCCAGTATAGACAGGTTGTTGTGATAACCTTATATATTTCCCATTGTAATGGGGTTTGTTGCAACATATGTCCTATGAGGGATATGAAGTCACTAACTGTCATGGCCTTCACCATCTACAGACTGCAATTCTCACACTACATTCTGCATTCCACAGATAGATGCACTGTGGCTAACACATGAAACCAAAGGCACAACACTACTCAGTCTGCAGCTGACCCTGCAGATGGGCATTCCTCATATACATGGAACTGACATGGCAGGTATTGTAACATGTATGACAGGCATATCCAGACAAACACTGTTAAACCAGCATTACTCCAAATGCAGTATAGCAGCACTTACAGTCTGTAGTCAGGTCAGGCACATCCCCTCCTGTTTGTTGCCCTCTTTCTACAGTGTATGTTGTTAGAGGTAAATCCCCAATCTATCTAAGATGCTGTTTGCCAAAAAACAGATATCGTTCCTGCTCACAGTGACTGAAAAGGGCCAACACCACCATGATGTTCCTAGGTACTGGAGAGTGTTTCCATGCAATTGGCTATGGGAATGTTACCACAGCTGTTCCACGTGCATTCAGCTAGGGGAGGGCTGAAATTCCTGCAGAGGCCATCAGCTGATCATGAGCATCACTTAAAATACACATGCTGCTGCCTAAGCAAGGTAGGTGTGGGTCTCCACATCCACCAGAGATGGAGTGGGGGAGGCAGACAGAGGCAAATACATGTCAGGGAGTGGTGGGAGAGTAAAACTGAAGCACGCTTGTGTCACACACCTACCAGCACAGGGTATCAAACCCCTGACAACTATGTAGTGCTATCACAGTTTGATGCAGTTATTGGATGCACCACATGGGTTACCTGATGTGGAGCACTCAGAACATATATGTGACAGGGACACACAGACATTGACACAAATGTCAGGGCCAGGAGTGCAACTCATCACTAGTGGGATTGCCACAACACATCAATGTGCAGGTATCATATGCAACATAAGGGTCATACAGACTTTGTATGGGCAAAGAGTATGAGGAGGTGTCAGAAATCAGGCAGCATGCTTTAGCATGCTCTGGGTGGTTGTAGTGAGTGTGGATGTGGACATACACACCATACAACACACACACACGAACACACAGGGTGTCAGTTCTGACATGCATGGGTGCATGTCTGCATGAGTGTGTGGTGGTCAACTGTGCAAGCAGGCTGTACAAGGGTAGGCGATTTATATACCTTGCATCAGGCCACATGACAATAGTCTGCATTGAGGCTCAGGCCTTTAGTTTCTGCATTTAGCCACACAGGTGGGTATTGCATCCCCCATCCAGTCACTTGGGTGACTATTGTGTGTGGCTAATGCTGTACATCACATGCCATGTATGTGTTCCTAAGACCATGACATGGATAGTGTCTGGGATGTGCACACCTCCCACATGCATGTACTGTGACATGTGGAACTGTACCTGGGGTGTCTGGCTCATGTTGTGAACACAGATTATCATCAGATGTGCCAGTCTTGCCCACCTGTGGCAGGAACTGGTAATGGGCAGCAGGATTACCCTGCACCTACATTGATAGCATGCTAACAGCATTCCCTGATGTCAGTGTCATCTGTCCATACAGGGCATGTTGTCAGGCATGGTATGTCCATTGCAAGTCACATGTGAAGGCACCACAGGTGGTGCAGGTGTCCATTAGGGAACATGGTAGAGGTGCACTCTCTGCATGTACATGCATATTGGACAGATGGGCAGGGTAACAATCCCTCTGTAGGCCACTGCTATCACTGCATAGTTACTGTCAGTTTCCAGTATGCACTGTACTACCCACATATTGGCTGTTGCCGAGGCATATGTGTGTATATGACACATGAGTTGAGTGTGTGCTTTAAGTAATAGTGGGGTTGCTAACTGTGATTGGCTGGCCTTGATGTCACATGTATTGGTATGGCATTGCATTCCATCCTCTTGGCTAATTTACATCTGTTATCTCTGTATGGTTGACATTACAATATATAGTAGGGCCACCATACAAGAAATAAGCAAAAACCCCCTTCACATTGCCCACCTCTACACAGGATACAAGTTATCACACACCTGTCATGTCTAGGAGTAGAACCCCGACCTAACTAGTTTATTACACTATAGCACTACGCAGTTATAGCATGCGCCACGGACATTACTGGAGCACTTTTGCCCTAAAGGTATATTTCACAATGAATGACATCAGCAGGATTACCAAAGTAGGGCATTTCAACTGTACTGTGAGTGACTAGCCTAAAATGCATTGCTCCCTACACAGACAGTGAGACACACACAAAACATCCACAACTGATGTGTTGGTATAGAACCCCTGACCAAGGCCTATGTCACACTACAGCAGGGAGCAGTTATAGGATGCACCACAGAGATTACTGAATAACTTTCTCCCCGAAGTTGTATTTCACAATGAATGACATCAGCAGGATTGCCAAAGCAGGGCATTTGAAATGTACTGCGAGTGAGTAGCCTATAATGCATTGCTCCATACACAGACATTGAAACACACACAAAACAACCTGAACTGCCATGGGTGGAGATGGAACCCTACCACAGTTCTAAATCACACTACAGCAGTACGCAGTTACAGGATGCGCTACATAGATTACTGGGCTATGACTTTCCCAGAGGTGTATTTCTAGGTGAGTGACATCAGCAGCCTTGCCAAAGTTGAGTATATGAATTGTACGGAGTGTGAGTAACCAAAAAAGCATTGCTCTCTACTCAGTCAGACACACACACACACACACACACACACACACACACACACACACACACACACACACACACACACACACACACACACACACACAAACAGTTGCTAGGTCTGGGGTTAGAACACCTACTTAATTACTTTTATCACACTACAGCTGTACTCAGTTATAGGGCATGCTATGATGATTACTGGGCTATGATTTTCCCAGAAGTGTATTTCTAGGTGAGTGACATCAACAGCCTTGCCAAAGTTGAGTATATGAATTGTACAGAGTGTGAGTAGCCTAAAAAGCATTGCTGTCTACTCAGTCAGACACACACACAATGACACAGCTGCCAGGTCTGGGGTTAGAACATCTGCCAAACTACTTTATCACACTACAGCAGTACACAGTTACAGAACGCACTACAGAGATTACTGGGCTATGATTTTCCCAGAGGTGTATTTCTAGGTGAGTGACATCAGCAGCCTTGCCACAGTTGAGTATATGAATTGTACAGAGTGTGAGTAGTCTAAAAAGCATTTTTCTCTATACAGTCAGAGACAGAGTGACATGCACAGAAACACACACTCATACGGTTGCCAAGTTTGGGATTGGAACTACTACCTACCTAGTTTATCACTACAGCTGTATGCAGTTATGGGCCGCACCATGGGGATTACTAAGCTACAGCTCTCCCAAAGGTGTATTTAACATTGGATGACCTCAGCAGGCTAGTCATAATACTGGAATGGGGAGGGTGTGTGCATGGGCTATAACCCATTCATGTAGGGGTTGACATGTCACATGCGGGCACACACGGGGTCATATGTCACAGGTTCGTATATACAGCTATTAGGTGACTACTTCCTTGTACAGTCATATTGCACAGCTGACACATGCACTACATAGTCTATCATGCTGACAGATAATGGTGGCTAGAATCTGCAGTGAGTGACATCTGCACCTCATGTGTTTGAGGCCCTTTGGCTGTGTGCTGGGTGGGACAGGCCCGCATGGCTCCTTGTCACAGTCACCCTCTTCCACACATCTATGTCCATCTACCTTTGGCTTATTATAGTGTGCTGTCCTTACATATATGTCTGTATTCCTATCCACTGAGTGTGCAAGGCAGGAGTGGTGCATACTGATATGTGTCTGCACTAAGAAATGTGACTGCCAGATATGTCTGGTCCACTGGTGTTTGCAGACATTACCTTCATTCCTTTGAGTGTGTGAGCATGCCCAGTATGGCCATCTATATTGCATGTGTGGATCAAGTCCAGGTAGTTTGTACTGCGGTGCTAAACTTTGTGTTGTACACCGACAGGTAGCATGTTATGTCTGCAGGGTATACATTGGTCATTTGGCATTGAATGTTGCTACATTTCTGCATAGCAAGGGGAGGGACACCTGACTGTTTCTACATTTCTATACAGGAGTGGAGGTCGCACCTGACTGTTACTATAAGTGTACGTAGGATGGGGGGGCACACCTGACACTTTTACACATTTGCTAGGACTGTACTGGTATGTCGGGCACACCATTTCAGTCTGTATTCTTACCTATTGTGCTGGCTAGAGGCATACCAGTGTACTACAGATCTTAGCTTTAACTACCTACATATTAGTTTCTGACTTCCTAGCCTTCACAACTTACATCCAACTTCCTGACCTGCTGTAGTCTGTCTGTGTAGGCCTGGGAGAGGGGTTACCCATAGGGCTCATTCAGAGGCCATAGTACAGCATTTGTTTGTGTTTGTCTACACCTATCCTGCTGGCTGTAAATGTTGTTGGGTATGTGAACCCCCCAACTGGCATGTGTGAGTCACTTACCTTGTGGGTGTCCCCAGTTTTGAGGATGGTACTGCAGGGCTGCCTATGTTGGATGCACATAGTACACTCCCTATACATGGTTGAGCACAGGTAGTGTCATGTTTATTATCCCTTTTATTGTATGTGCGAGTCAGAGAGAGTTGTCATTCCCTGGGTCCCTACTGTGTCAGTGCATGTGCTATGCATTGCCTCTTTGCCAAGGCCAGGTCATACTGGGCACACCTCCTTCTGCCTACTGGGGCAGGCTCAGGTTGTTCCTCCTCTGAGTCATTCTGTGCCTGTGCAGGTCTTGGCAATGGTGGGGGGGGCTGAGTGGCCCTGCCCCCTGCTGTTCCTGCTGCAGCTGTTTCCACAGGATCATATTGTGTAGCATGGCACATACAAGGACAATTTGGGTACATGTAGTTGGTGAGTACTGCAGGGCTCCACCAGATGTGTCCAGGCACCGGAACCGTGACTTAAGCATCCCAAACACATGCTCTATTATGATTCATGTTTGTGTGTGTGCCTCATTATAGAGTTTTTGTTCGGGTGTGTGTGCATTTCTGATGGGTGTCATCAGCCATGGCTCCAGTGCGTATCCGCCATCCCCCACTAGGTGACCGAGCGGGATGTCCCCATTGACAATTGACTGGTACAGCTGCATCAGATGCCAGATGTGGGAATAAGCTTCCACGGCAGCCAACACACACATTCATTATTATGCCCTGGTCATCGCACACAACCTGGCAGTTGATGGAGGTGAAGCCCTTGTGGTTGATGTAGACCCAACCCCGCTAACCAGGAGGTGTTTTGATGCAGATGTGTGTGCAGTCTATTGCACCCACTGTCTCAGTGTATTCTGCTATTTGGTGGAAGAGATGCACATTGCTCACGAATGCCTCACGGGTGATGGAGAAATATACGTGCTCACTGACATGTGCTGACATGGCATCCAGGAACTGGTGGAGAACCCTGGATGCTGATGCTTGTGAAATCCCCATCTTATGTCCAGTTGGCCTTTGGAAGGTACCTGTAGCTAGTATTCTTAGGCCTACACATACCTTGGTATCCACTGGGATGGGTTCCCCTCTGTTAGTTCTGTGTGTGAGACGTGGCTGTCACAACTCAACAATTTGCTGTAGGAGGTCCCTGTCTACCCTATAGCGCTCCACTATATCCAGCTCATGTAGCCCTTGGTAGGTTACCCTGGGTCTGTACACTCTTCTCTCTCTCTCCTTACTGTGGGTTGCTGAGCAGCATTCACATCCTCACCACCCTCAGCCTCTTGCACATGCTGGTTTATAATAGCAAAAGAAGCCTCTAACATTTTTTCTCTTGCTTTTGTTTTGTAAAATTTCCCCATCTGTATACACCGGTGGTGCAGAGTTTTTGGGAAAAACAAGGGGGAAAGGTGTTTGCATAGTTTATAGTGGTGTGCTGGGCTGGTCTGCTGCCTGTGTAATTGGTTGATTCTGATGCATTTCACCTGTCAGCTAAGCTTGTTCTCCTTGATTACCTTCCTACTGTTGCTTTCCCTTCCCATTGCCTCCCTGATTAAGCCTGTGTGCACTGCGCAAACGAAGTGCTCAAATGTGCATGGGGCTGCTATTTCCTGATTTTACTTCCTTTTTCTTCCTATAAAACCCGGTGCATGGCGCGCACACCCACTTACACTTTGTAAAGAGTGCTAGGCAGGTTTAGACACGCCCCTGGCTTAGCTGTGCTGAGCTAGGTGCAATCCTGAGCCACAGGGCTCCAATACACTTACAGTATGCCTGACACCCCCCCCCATGATGTCACCTATATCCTAGTTTTGCACCCAGCTATTTATACTCTTACACTCTTGGGGCCTGCCTCACACCCTGGGGAAATTTGGGTTTCACTATCCTTCCCCTCATTTGCATAGGATTGCCTGCTAATGCATAGTTACATGTCTCACACTGAGCCTCCCCCCTTAGCAACCACTACTCACTGGCCAGGTTGTCTTCTGCCTGCCATTGACTTGCATGGCAGAATACTGATTTTAGTTAGAATGCTCATTTTAAGTTTATTTTCTTATTTCCCCCAATCCCGTTTGTGCGCCGCTGCCCTATGCTTAAACAGCCGAGATCGGCAAAAAAAAAAAGTTGATTTTTTTATTAAACAGTTTGCAATGCCATTGGCCTTATACTTGGCTATTGGCATGCTTCCTCTATGATAAGCAACCTTTATTTGGAGCTGTCATAGCTTCGTTTTGGAATTTGCATAAATGTACTCGCTTACTAACTGAGTACATTTCTGCAGATTGCACTTGTCTTGCATGGACTATTGCAAGCTTCCTGGATTGCAAAATCACCTCATTTGCATGGATTTCTCCTGCAAATGAGGTGATTTGCATACCAAGGCTTAGTCCATGCAGGATTAGTGTTGGAGCTCTCATGCACGCTCCTGCCGGCTGTTCCTGGATCACACGGCAGACATATTGCCTGCGTGAGCTCCTGCACTCCGTGCAAGCTTTTGAGAAATCAGGGGTTTGTTTTGCAACATTTTAAGACACTTAGTAGTTTCTTTTCTTTTTTTTTTTGAAGATTCAAAAGGCATTCTTCTAAATTAGTAAGTCAAGTTTCTAGTAAATTTTTGCTTATTTTGTTTGAGAAAGTTTCATTTCATCAGTGCCGTGTGTTTTTAAGTGTTTTCCAGTTGTGTTGCACCATCTTTCAGCTCCTAACTTTAAATGTTATTCCACTCCAGTTTTTTTTTTATATTTTGCATGCATGCAAATGCTCTTCTGTTTTAATTTTGTTAGACTGTGTATTTGTTAGGGATAGAAAGAAGAATAAAGTGAAGCTTTCTTGTTATGTCTATAGGCTCTTACATCCTTTCCTCATGACTAGAAAATATTGGTCTGGATTGTGTAAAGTGCATGGAAGCTATTTTTGGACAGCACAGCAATGTGAAGGAAGACTTTAGCATACCAAATGCAGATGCAATTTCAGAAAGCACACCGAAAGCACTCCAAGTACTCAACTATTTGGCATAGGATAATTACAGATTCTGTGCATGCCAGTCTGATTCTAAAACACATTGCATGCACCCAATGCAACTTAAATGTGACTAACTGCAATGTTTACTCTGTTTTCAAAATCCTTGGTGCATGGTATATGGCCCACAAGGAATGGAAGCTACCACTTTGGATTCTGCCATATTCAGTAACAATACCAAAAAAAAAATTAAAATGCAACCTGCAGTTAATGAACTGCAACAGGCTGCAGTGATACAAGTCACAGATGAGGATGTAGCTGTGTACCTTAGAAGGTAGACAGCTAGAGTCAGAGCAAGGCTGCAACTAAGCCAGTTGTCAGACCAGCAAATAATTGAAAGACACTGGCTGGACAGACTGCTGGTCCAGGCTGTCTGCAGCATGTATGCCCTACACATGAAAATGTGTCTCAGCCTGGGGGTGTACCTGTATCTGGGACATTCCATAGGCACATGGAGATGCTGTGGGAGTGTTACAGACAGCTACCAGCCATATCCTGTCAAAATTCCTGGCAGCAATGTGCAGCAATTTGGATGACTACATCCACTTCTCATCTACTCCCATGGACCAGAGAATTATAATGCACCAGTTTACAGCTTTGCAAACTGCCCTATGTATTCAAGGTAATAGATTGCACACACATACCTATCAAGACACTGGTACATCCTGAAGCAGACCAATACTTAACCAGAAAAGGCTGGCCATCCCTTAACTGTCAGTTTGTGTGTGCAGCAGATGGCAGCATAACAAACACCATGACAACACCCTGGAAGTGTCCATGATGCTGCCATATTGAGGGAATGTGGACTCAGGGCTGCATTCTAGCAAGGTGAAATACCTGATGGACTACCACTGAGTAAGTACAAGAACACAGGTAGGATGTAAGTGAAGGTATCCCTCCCAGCAATATCCATGCTGAAAAAATGTGTGTTTATTTCACAGAACAGGTGACTGCGATTATCCAATTGAGATGCAGCTAGTGACCCTTTACTTTGAGCTATCCAACCTTGCAGAAGAGGCTTGCAAAAGAACACACACAACAACCAGAAACACCAGTGTACTGAAAACTAGGTTAAGATGTCTGGACACAATTGGGGCTGCACTGCAACGCACACCTGTGAAGACAGATGGCATGTGCCATACTACACAACATACTAACTAGAGCATATGGCAGTCTTCCAGCTGTAGGTATGGGTGAACTACCTGAAGAACCACAGATGTCTAAAGATGACTTCCCACAGGTATCAGAGGAGGAGCAAGAGGGCATAAAGGAAAGAAGACACAGGTGTAGGCAACATAGAGTGTGACCACAAGTGCAGGCCAAGGCAACACAACAGCATCTGACCCACAACTTTGAGTCATTACATGAGCATTGATGTTCAGGTGTTGCCTCACCACAGCTGCACAGATTGCATATAATGGAAATTACACTCTAGATGTACACACTAAGCATCAGACATAGCACCATAATCATAAGATATAAAACCATGGAACATATGCAACAATATCACAACAGGGATCATCAGCTCAGGTCACAGCTGACACAGGTATGCATGCAGACTCAGATTGTTGTAGCAGTGTATGGCACACACTATGGGACACACATTAGTGCAAAACATTCTTATCTCACCCCTCTCAAAAGCTGCAAATACATAAACAACAAAGGAAATAATGCAGAAATTTTAATATCACAAGTCAAATGCATCACTGTAAAGTATTGATAAAGTAATGTAATAAATGGAGGCATCTATGTTTATTAAAGCTGTTGAACTCAGATTGTACTGAGTTTTAAATAAGAAGTTTGATGTATGCTACTCCACTTTCAGTCTAATATTTGTATTTGCAGAACTCACAAGTGGATGGGATGTTAAAAGTATGTTAGATTTCAGATGTGCACATCAGTTTCATGTAAAAGTCAGTTATGATCTTCATGGGAATGTGAGGCATGATATAGATATGCTTTTCATTTCTGTCATGTTTTGCAATTCATCTTGACAGAGCAAAGGACCCGTGAATGATTGCCAATCAAGCTCAAATGGCAAGCATTTGCCAGGCCTCAGATGATGACAATGATGACAAAGATTATGAGTAAGCTTTACCCACATCTGCCTGAACCATCATGCCTGCTGTACTCTGGAGGAGATGATGCCAGGACCAGAAGAGAGACAATTATCAGGAGGAGATACAGGAGGTTGTGACCAATGTATTTTGAACAAATGAGGAGGGACATGATGGGGGACGTCTTCCAGGATATGGCACAGGCTATGTACAACTTGTTCAGAGAGATAGCCCAGTAGTTAATTTTTGAGGCTCATCCCCATCAGCCTGGTCCCTTAGGTCTGTAAGTATTGTCTGGGTTCTCCATCTGTGTTATGATGCCAACACGCTGATTGCCATGTAATTTCTATATGCACTCTTGTGCATGCATATCATGTAGCTGCCATGCTTATGTGTTACATGTGCAGTCATACCATGCAGATATTGTCATGTGGCATTTAATTATGTCTCAATATGTGTACGATACACATTAACAGATTAAACTTTCCTTCCACATTCAACTGTCAATGCATTGTGGCAGTTAACCTGCAGCTAGTGCTGCAACAGTTAGCCTGTAAACATGTGTTTTACTGAGGGAAAGTGACAGACAACAGACATTGTCCATAGTCCATCACTACCACTGTGGCATGTTTCACATTTGTGTATTGCCATATCATGTCTGTGCAACAGAAGGACATGTCATTTCCCATGTGTTTTGGATGGCAGTTGTCATGCTGTCCCACTGGCATAATGTGATGTTGAGTGCCATGTGTTGGCAATGCTAATGCCATGTAGGGTCATATGCAGGTATGTCATATGTATGGGCAGTCCTCCTTTTTTGACTGCATCAAATGCCAATGTAGCTATAATGTATACCCCATGGTAAGGATAATTTATTCTGTAACAGTACATTACGATTTGTTTGCTGTGTGTTACATTTCCACATCCATTCCTTATTCACATAAGTTCACACCTTCTGCTAATAGTTGCACACATTAACTGATGATTGTACATGTTTCTGCACATACTCCACTCCATACTGACACACCATTGTACCTTTGACATGTGAGTATTCTCTGGCGTATCATTGATGTGTTATAATGATGCTCACAGGAGTGTCCTCTCTGCTTAGTAATGACCATGATGCATGACCTACACCTGCAGTTGTTTATTCATCATTGCCATGACAGGATTTGTGTATATGATTAAAATTCTTAGCTTGCTTACCCATGCCTGTTGATGTTATATGATTGCACATTGCTGTGTATGTAGGATTTATTCATGCCCATTTCTGTGGACATTAGCATTCAGTCTGCACATGTGACATACATTTGCCATTTGCTTAAATGTATTTTGGATTGGCTTCAACAGTACCCTTTGTTCTGTACACATGCATTTGCAATGTGTAAACTAACCTTGTTATCCTGCTTTTTTCATGATGTGGGCCCAGGTTGTCCACCTCACTTCAACCTTCATATTCACGTAATATATTTTACAGATATGTTTACCTGCCATGCATTATGTTATTGTCATGACGAACATATGCCATATGTATGGCCATTTTACTTATATGCATATCTGCACACAAGTCACTGGCTACTTCTTGCAATAGATCCTTGTACTCATTATACCCATTTGTTAACCAGCATACATTGTTGAAATGCATGTTCACAACCTGATAAACTTTTTTAGTTGTACTGTTAGATTTGTGCAAATATTCTTACATGTCACTGGTGTGTGTATGTGTATTGGCACTGCTTTCATGTATATTCCATTTAAGCCACTGATAGTCATACATATATGCCTACACCTGTGTCTCGTCTTTGACATGGTATATGTTTGGCACAAATATGCATTCCATTGCACATTTGTTTGGGTTGTATACACCAACTTCTGTATATAGCAGCCATTTTGCTGCTATGCTGCAGCATTGCTGTTTGGCACAGTACTTGGTTGTTTGCCTTACATATGCATGATCGGAGATTCAGTTTTATCTTCTGCTGGAGTTATCTGGCATTCTTAGATCAGCATTTGCTCATCTGTGATGTTGCTTGGCTTATACTTGCACTGCTGACAGAGTACTTTGATATGTGTTTATTTATCCATTGTGTACTACAATTCTTATTTATTACCCTACAACACACATCTACCATTGGTCATACACATCCAGGTATGACTGCCACACAGTTTGCAAAATGTCATAACATGATAGTGCATGGGTAGATATGCATTTATGCATTTCATCATGGCTGGTATGCATCCCGATCCTGTTTGACAACTTGCCATTGTCTGTGTTGTGCAGTGTGCCATTTATGTAACTTACCTGTCCCTGCTTTCTGTTTCTTTCCAACCTTTGTCTGTTATGTGTTGTGATATTTGTTCTATGGGTTTACCTGCTGTGATGGTCTTTGCTTCCTTTATCCTATCTTTACCTTTCCTTCTATTCTTAAAATAAGAAACAATTGGGCCAATTCCCAAAAAAAAAAAAAAAAAAAAAAATTGCTCACACCCTTTTGACTTTCACTCTGATTGTCCTATTCCAGCATCCCTCCTGTGCATCCCTCTTCTTCACCCATATCCCACATCTTCTTTTCTATCACCTACTTATCTTGGGAGTGTGCATTACCTGTGTTCCACATGCAAGTCTCACACCCATTGTTAGCTAATATTAACTATAACTATCTGGCTGCAATTGCCCTTCACCTTTTTTAATTTTTTTTATTAGAAAATTTATGGATTCTGTCAAATTTCATAAATGAGAGTTAGCATAGTTTTATAATAATGGAGTTACGGTATTATTCTGTAATTGTCCTTAAGCTTACTGGAGAGATTCTGTTATAGGTATGTATTTAAGACTTTTAGAAGATGCTTGAATTGTGAGATTCTTTCTGTAACTTTATGTATATCTATATCACTCTTTTACAGTGACTTTTTATTACTTACAGAGTACTTGCGGGTAATGTTCAGTATGCCACAACAACTGAGATACAGCTTTGTGCACAACTCTATTCAGAGTTCACAGTGGCACATTTAAATATTACATTGTTATCCTCAGTGTTGTCTTGAATCTGATGCTGAAGTAATAAAGTAAAGCTAGGTAATTTTCTCTTGAGTTTACTATCCATCAGTAGTTGAACATGCGGCAGAGGAGTGTTTCTGTATTGTACAAAATGCAGATGCACATTTACATAATAGTCACATTTAATGCTCTGAACTTTCTTCACAAGGTTACTCACAGCTTAAATTGTCCTTTTAGCTTGACTATTGCATAGGGGACATCATGGACTAGAGGTCCCATGTCAAAATTCTCATTGCTCTAAAAACATTCTGAATTCCCTACTACCATAGCTGTAGACCATTATCAAGGCACTGTCATGTATTCTACTCTATGTCTTGAAAACAATGATGTAAGCATGCTGGTAACACCATCACTTATGTCTTGCAACATTATAACCCATTTAAACTTCAGATAATTGTCAACGTATATTAGACATAGTCTCTGATCTAAAAAAAAAAGTCTGTTCGAACTTTGCCAATAGTCTTCCCAATAATATGAAAGATACCATCTCTGTTATACTAGGCAGCACACACACAGAACAGTCTTTCTTCTTGTTCAATTTTCATTGACATGCCTAACCATTACAGTGAACCATGTGGTCTTTCTTAACATATCATAATTAATAAGTGTGCGTCTTATATTTTGACATTTCTTCCCTTAACTAATTGATGCTGTTATATAATTTGCATTACACATTACATTTTGTATGCAGATTATTTTGTATTTAAACAAAAAGCACTTCTTTCTTAACATTTTTTTAATTATGGCAAACAGTCCCTTTTTACATCCAAAAAAATTTCAGCTCTGGATCATTATAATGCAGTGTTGAAAAATTCCCAATTTTTCTCAGGTCATTTTATTTATTTATTTGACATTTGTTGACCGGGTTGGTCCATCTGGGGCGAAGCCCTTTTTTAGTGGAGACCCAGGGAGAAAAGATCCAAAGTTACAAACATATGCAAGTACACAAGAGTGATACATAGCAATGTACAGAGAGCACACAATACAAAAAAAAAACTGCTTAACAGATTATATACAGTGTTAGCTAACTACGCATATAGTTGTAGTTAATCAGGAAAAAAAATATCTACAGTATAGAGAAAACAGAATAATAAGGAAGTTAAATTAGTAACAGTGAGAAGAGATTAAAGTGCAGAAGTGTTTTTTTTTTTACATTCAACTGTTGAGGAGATTGGAACCAGTACAAAGAAAGTGTTAGGATTTTAAGCAGGGAAGAATTTTGAAGTGAAGAAGGGTGAGTGAGTAAGGATGGAGGAAGGGTTGGGTACTTGTAGGAGAAAGAGAAGAGAATGGTTGGTCAGGTGAGATAGGTTAGTCAGGGGGCTGATGACAGAGGCATAGTTTATTTATGCTAAAGTGATTTTTCTCAGCCTTTTTGAATAGTGGTTTGGATCTAGTGTTTCGAATGTCTGTCATGGGTAATTGTGAAACACCATAATTCATTTCACATTCTTTCCCATGCAAATTATTTCATTGCTTTAATAGATATGAATTTCTAAGCACATTTGTTATAAGCCTTTGCTTGTCTGACATACTCATGTCCTATTTTGCAGACTCGGTGACATTGTTTATATTGTTGGTGGTATCTTTTAGAATGAATTCTTAAATGTTGTTTACAAGTGTTTATGATTTTTTTTAACTAGGCTGTCTTTTAGTTAGGAAACCTATAGAGTTTTTCCATTCTGACTTGAATTTACTTATACTGTGACTGACTTACTCAAATCAAAAATATTTTGATGTGGATACTTTGGTTAGTTACTGTTTAATAATTTCAAAGCTATCTTCTTACTCTTCAATACCATAACACATTGTGGTCCAATAATTTACCTAATAGCAATATGGCATCCAACAATTTCTGAATAAGCTTAGATACTACATCATTGCTATAAATCGGACTGCCCACACAAAGCTATCACAGCACTCACAGAAACCTGATGAGAGAATGTTTGTCCTCTGGCCATGGCAGTTACACTAAGATTCTTACTTTTTCTCTGCACACCTTCATATCTTCAGATATTAAGACATGACCAATATATTTCAGCCCTTTAACTCAGACTTTTGTTCATTTCTCATTATTCTGTTTCTGTCCTTTCAGTAACTGTTTAAGTCTCACGTATTTTGTTCTCTGGCTTGGCCTTACACCAATGTATAATCAATTACATTAACAGCATCATCAAACCCCTCAAATATCTGTCAGATTGTTTTTTGAAATACTTCATCTGAGCATGAAACACCCAAATGACAGTTCTATAAATGATTACATTCTCAGAGATGAATTAGAAATACACAAAATTGAACTTCCTCATCAAGCTTTCTTTGACCAAAACAAAAACATGAATTGGATCAAGTACAGAAAGATAGTTTGCTTGTGGCATTATAGACCCTCCTTCAGTTGCACAAAGTGGAAAATGTGTCTTTCACTAATTTTACTAAAATGTTGTAGAACTGTTCAGATATAAATTTTGTTTGGCTTTGTTATAAGAAGCATTCTGCTGGCTCTTTCTGTACCATCTACTTGCTTCCTTGTAAAGCTATTAGAACTTTCTCTGGAATTGGCCACACAGGCTTCACTGTAGGATTTCTCCGAGTACATCAAATTCATGGCAAACTGCCCAAATGAAAAAAAAATATCAGCCTGATATTTTTTTGATGTGCACTTGAACTTTCCGTTCAGACCGACATCTTTTTATGACTCTAAGCTTCTGACAAGACACACTACTTAACATCGATGAAGCATTGCAGTATAGACTGTCTTTATCTGAATCTTGCATGTTGTTATTCTTGCATTCATACACAAACATTCTCTGACATTTAGTTGTGGGTGATGCACAGAAGACAAAAATGTATACAATAACTGCTTCAAATTGCTCTTTTTTTCTGATCCATTGAGTGAATGTTGGGCAAGATGTTTTTTTAGAAGTTGCATTGTTGTTCAGTTAAAATGTTATACTTCAATTATTAATTCTGGGTTTTCCTCCCAGATTTCCAGCTTCATTACTGTCTCAGCTTGTTTGTACTTTTATTGTGTATACTATTCACACTATAAACATTCTCAGCACAAATCTTAGCTACAGATAATTAATTTCCCATGAATGTACTCTAATGCATGCAATCTCTTTGTAAATTTTCTTTTGTCACATCTTCTATAGCCTTCAATAATAGGCTCATTTATTCTGTCAAGCATATAGACACAGCTGTTCCATGATGATTTCTCTGTGTCACATTTGACAGACTTCTCATCACTGACAAAGGCTTAATGAATACATTTACTCTGCTTTAACTCACTTTATCTTTTCTGTCACACAATTCACTTGTCAATTTGAATACAACTCATCTATATTCTTCTAATTGTGATGCGCTGACTTCAATACCTGCATATGCATTCATTTCTTTCCACAATGATACATTGGATTCTCTCATTAATTTGATCCTTGATGGATTATTTCTGACATTACACACAATCATGTCTCAAATTACACAATCATCCAAAGAGCCAAATTTAGTCTTTTGGCATCAACAAACTTGGAGGGGTATAAGAGTGGGGATTCTATACCTTCATGAAGAACAAATGCCAGCTACATGACATATTCCTTCTTGGCCCACTGTAACTCTGAAGTATTTATTTTTCTCTTTTCCCTCTTAAAAACCAAGTGTATTATAAATGTTTAGAGCTTATTCTGTCATACCTTGCAGAAATTTAGCTCGCTGTACCTTTTCTAGCTTCTTGGAGATTCTCTACACAATACAATAGTGAACCGATCACATTTCTGGATCCACAATATTCAGTTCTCAGACAAACTGTCTTAAAGATAGAGGATGTCAGGTTGCTGCAGCTGAACCATTTCTTAAATGAAAGACAAAACTACTTATTTTCAGTTACTCTGACACTGTACTTTATTCTCTCCATGGAAGAGTTCACTTCCTCATTTGTGTACCAAATGCATACATGTGATACATAAAAAAAATATTGTTCTCTCTACGTGTGACACTGTGGAACATTTGGCATACTGGAGTAGCTGAAAGAACAAGATGGACACCAGTTGTATGTAACCACATTCACTGGCATATATTTTCAAACTGCATTTGTACATCACGTCAGATTACTTTTTGTAGCTTGATACATTAAACTAACATAACATTTTATTTTTTAATAGCTTTATTGATGCATGCAAAAGTACAGAAAAGACAACACAGAAAATTGCAATCACTATTGAGAAATTAACAGGTATCAAGCTGCTCCCAGTGCAGACAGGGAGACAGTCTTAACTATAGCCCAGTTGACCCGGGGTCAGTTAGCAGCTTGAACAGACTGACAGAGTGGCAGGAAAAGGATGGGCATACCCATCCGAGATGGAGGACACTTGTTGATATGCTTACTAAGAGGAAGCATGGTCCAAAGAAGGGAGTTGCCCTCATATGCAATCAATGAGCATGGGGCGTGAGGAAAGGGAATGGGCAGGTCATAAAAAAATCCCCTCGGATGGAAGCACAGATGAGCCAAACTCCCAGCACACTCTCAGGATCCACAACCATCCCCAGAGAAACTGGAATAAGTCTGGCAGTTGAAGAGTAGCTGGTAGACCCGGCATAGACATTGGGTACTGGGATCAGGCCAGTAAAGAAGTTTGAGCGGACCTAAAAAAAAAAAAAAAAGAAGAGAAATTAACAGGTATCACAAAGAAAATATAAACTGTAAAATACTAACAAACATGCAGAAATGTATGATCTAAACCAGGTCAGCTACTAACATACCAAATATACTAAAATGTATTATTCCATCAAAACAAGAAAATGACCAGCATTTGTTAAAGCCTCTTGAAGCTTGATTGCCCAATAAAGTCTTATTGTGACAACAATTTACAGGTTCATAGGTGTTTACTAGGCTAATGACCACAAGGGCCTTTTTAAACCGAGCCATGCATCCCAAATCTCTGACAAGTTCTGATACTCTTGATAAGTGTAAACATGGGACTGGGAGATGAACCATTTACAGGTTACTTGTGCCCATTACAGACATAGGTGCCAAACCAGGGATGAATTTCTGGTTTCCCATTCCAATTGTCCAAGTTGCACTTGAACTGGGTTAGGAAGGAAAAGGTATCACTACCCAGGACACAAACCCAGGATGTAGTACACTATAGGTCATCATTCAACCTATGTCCCCACAAGAGGAATTTCTTATAGATGTACCATATATTCCAAGGACAATCATTTTTTATGACGATGCACGTTTGAAAAATAAATATTTTCAATGAAATGTAGTAGCTATAGATGCTACCTCTCACTTGCAGGCCTTCCATTATCTCCAGCTTTCTTTTAATAATTTATGTACATATATATTCAATGGCACACATGTATTTATTTAACATTTGTTTACCAGGAAGGTCTGACTTGGAGGCCTGGGGAGAAATGCTCCAGATGCATGTCTTTGAAAGTGGGAGGAAACCAGAGCACCCGGTGGAAACCCACATGAATGCAGGGAGGACATGCAGACTCAACACAGAAGGCACCCCAGTCAAGAATCGAACTAGATAACCTCTTACTGTGAGGTGACAACATTATCACTGCACCACTGCACCATCCCAACATAAGCACAGACAGACACAGAGATACATATACACACACATATGCATTTTTTGGAGGGGAATTATGCAAGCTTCACAAATGGGGATTGATCCCTCATACTCCTGCAGCTGAATATAACTCACTCCAGGTGTGCAACAATACCTTAAAAGAGAGCAGTCCCAAAAAAATCAGAAATTTTGATCAACTGTATTTTATAAAAAATGGGCAGCTGTACTTTTCTTCTTGAAAATGCCAATCATTTATTTCTCATCCTCAGGGAAAGTGTTTGAATTTTATGGATGTTGGTTTCTGAATAATCTCTGTGACTGCAAGACTTTATTTATTTATGTATTTATTTATTGACTCCCTCACAGCTGATCATTTCCTGCTCCAGGTGTCTCTTCTCAATACCCAGGTCCACCAAAACCTCCCAGCCTCCTCCTCCAGGTTTGTAATGACCATTATAGGGCAGTTAATGAGAATGAGGCATCCTACAGCAGCACCATACTGCTGCTAAAGTAGTGTTGTGCCTGTCCGGCAGTACCTTGAGGGTAGGACATGCGATATGTATTAGGAATAATTTGTTCCTCACATCCACAGGGACTGATGCCAACAGGACATCTTACCCACCCTCAGGCAACACCTTACCATTGTTTCCCCATTTTCTATCAGGAGAATCAGACTGAACAAGTATGCTATCAGGAACTGGAAAATCGTATTGCATACGTAGTGTCTGTCAAATGTTAGGCATTCAACTTCAGTTCTCCCATTTCCACATACATCAGTAACCACAACAAACAACGTCACTAAAAAACACTTCAAAAGCAAAAAAGACATGACTGATAAAACCAAAGAAACAAATTTAATATACCAAAACAGTTAAGCTCTTTCATCTTTACACTCTCCAAAGAGTTCATTAGAACAGACTTAATGACACCACTTCCTTTTATAACTTCCAGGTCACTCCTTTCCTTTCATTTACAGAGGTGTCATATATAAAAAGGATTGTAACCTTAAAACAGCTACATATATAAACCATCTCATTTAATCCAGATGGACAATAAGCATACAATTTCACCTGCCAACACAGTTCTTTCATTTCTATTTGTTCATTGTGTGCACCACCTATCATGTCAGTTTGCATTACTTCTATACAAAAAAAAAACAGAAATTTATGATCTTTTATATGTCTAAATAATGAATTTTTAACATTTTTTTTTAATGTTATATAAATGTTCATATATTCTGTCCTTAAAATGTCTTTCAGTTTTTCCAACATAAACGTAGGGCACATTTTACCAAATGCAAGATAAATCACTCAGTTTGTTTTACAATTAATGTATCCATTAAATTTCACAATACCATAAGAGGAAATATCTACCTGGGTTCCTTCTTGAATATGTCAGGCATATTACGGATCTTATGAATGACAATTGGCATATATTTACATCAGACAATGAAATTTGTTAAATCTTGGGAAAACAGCCCAAAGTAGTTTATAAAAAAATGAAAAAAATTTAGGAATTTTCTGGAGACACATTTTAACAATGTTGCAGTTTTTTACCAAACTGGTAGGAACGTATAAATGACATAGGTGCAAGCAGTGCCCCAAATTCAATAACCAACTCATATAGATATTTTCTCCTATGGTATTGTGAAATCTAATGGATACAGTAATTGCAAAACAAACAGACTGATTTATGTTGCATTTTGTAAAATGTGCACTGCCTTTTATGTTTGAAAAACTGAAAGGCATTTTACGGAAAGAATATATGAACATTTATATGACATTAGAAAGAAAGATGTTACAAATTCAGTATTTAAGCATATAAAAGACAACCAAGATCATAAATTACTGTTTTTGGTATAGAATTGATGCAAACTGATTTGAGAGGTGGTGCACATATTGAACTACTAGAAATGAAGGAACTGTGTTGGCAGCTTAAATTGTATGCTTATAGTCCTCCTGGATTAAATTATATGGTTTACATTGTATCTGTTTTAAGGTTACAATCCATTCATGTATGATGCATCTTAAAATAATAGAAAAGGAGTGACCTGAAGTTATAAAAGGAAGTGATGTCATTTAGTCTGTGCTCTGATGAAGTATGCTATCAGGAACTGGAAAATCGTATTGCATACGTAGTGTCTGTCAAATGTTAGGCATTTAACTTCAGTTCTCCCATTTCCACATATATCAGTAACCACAACAAACAACGTTTTGGTACATTAAGTTTGTTTCATTAGCTTTATCAGCCATGTCCTTTTTGTTTTTCAAAGTATTTCTCCATACATACTCTATACATACCTGTTTCTCCTTGATATCCATTTTAATTTATTACAAAAATACCCCATTGCACAAAATTAACTGCATATGTATCTGCCACTTACAGATTATATGCATCAGTCCTGACTTCCATTTTTATTTTTTCTTCAGATATATGGAGTAATTTTAAACATCAATACTGTGTATTTTAACAAATTTATTTGCAGCTGTTCAGCATGTTTTCACTGTAATTTATTATTATAAGCAAAACCCAACCTTTAATTTAAACTTAAACTGTATTTTGTGGTAAAATCAAAAAGCAAATACCAGTTTCTATGCTTCTTTAATCTTACCATTTATAGGAGTTCACTGAGTTCGCTGATTAATACATGTCAGAGTATGATTTATGACTGAAGCGTTCGTGCATCTTGTATGGCTTCATTTGCTTGTCTTGCCTACGTAAACAAAAACATGTCAAAATGCATTTGCATGTATTTTTCCCTAATGGGTGTGTGGATGTATATATGTATGGATGGATATGCACATCTAAATGCACAGGCATGTGGTGTGCGGCGTGTGTGTGTGTGTGTGTGTGTGTGTGTGTGTGTGTGTGTGTGTGTGTGTGTGTGTGTGTGTGTGTGTTTACAGTTACAGTTTAATTATAACAATAAATCCTCAAATTATAAGCATAACATTGTGTATAATATTTCTAGTCCTTAACTGTACCTGAAATATTGAAACACTCTCATCACAACTATAGTCAGCATGGATGTACAGCTGTGAAGCATCATAGTAAACACTCTTTCAAAAATAAGTAAAAATAGGAAAGCAAGTAAACATGAAAAATGAAAACAGGCCGTCATCATGTAAACCCACTCAATACTACAATGACAGACAGATAGGATTCACAACAGGCAAAGTCGCAAATGTTGTCCTCATTTCTTCAGGCATAATTAAAATATTCTTTAAAACAACTGTGCAAATGCTGTAACAATAGAAATACAAGTCAATTTATGTTAATTTTTATTTTACTATATCATTTATAAACTTGATAAATGGGGTTATTCACAACACAGGAAAAATTATAAAAAAAATGCAGTCATGAACAAATAAATGCTGAGATTATGTGCGGTATGCAAATTTAAATAAAATCAACAGGCACTGTAGAGCAAACCAGGAAGCACTTTTAGATGGCTGTAGAGTCAAAAAGTAATGTTTATTAGCACAAAATATATGTTATTGGTGCTAATAAACATTATTTTTTGACTCTACAGACATCTGTGAGTAGTTCTTGGATTCCTCTGATGTGATGGGTGGCCGTTTTGTGTGTGAAGTGATGCAAGATTTGCTGCTGTTGTTGACCGGTAAGTCTCAAGGCAACACGACACACCCACTTGATTATGAACAAGTTCTTCTGGGCAGAGCCCTGTGAAGAGAAACCTGTGGTTATGTCAACTTTGTGAAGGTTAGAATGTATGCGCCTCATCCGCAGACTCCAGTTACCTTCAGAAATGTGAAACCTTTTTAAATACGAGTTGCCATTAAGGTTTTTATACGCTATTCAGCCTAAATGGGGCCATTAAGAGAAAGGTAAAATGGTAAGATGCTAGAAAGCACTTTAATATGCTGAATGTTGCACTAATGCGACAGTCTGTTGGTGCAATTTAACCTTATGAAATGCTAACAAGAAGATTTTATTTTCCTTTCTGTGACAGATACATTTTTGAAGTTCCCTTGTAGGGGATTTGCTTCCTTATGCTTGATATGTAAATCTTTCTTGGATTCAATTTAAATAGTGATTCCATTCGCATTTGATTTATTGTTGTCAGATCTATCCTGCATTCTTAAATGCCCATTTTAACAAGGTGTTATTTTAAATATATGAATGTGAGGTTAGATTTATCCACCTGCTGTTTGCTTTTAGGCATGTAATGGATGCTTGTAAAGGGTGGATATGTGTTAATAATTAATGTGTTGATTACTGTGAGGGCTGTGCACTACATTGGTGGTGTTGAGGCATGTGATTTTAGTATGTTTCACGACCAACAAACTGAATAAAAACTTAAAACCTTAAAAAACAAACACCTGGATTCAAGTGTAGTCGGAAAAACGTAACTCAATAACCAGCGAGTAAAACACCAAAGATTTATTGTAAGCGCTTTCGAAAAGGTCTTTGCCCCAACTTCTTCAAACAAATGACATTCCATAAAACTTGCTTTTTATACATAACATTAACAATAATTCAATTAACAAAACCAATTTACATTATAAATGGTAATTATCTAAATAATTACAATAAAATATAGCTTCACTATGCCAGTTAAGGGCCATCACAAGCCACACATTACTTGGCAACCAGACAATTCTATGAAATAATATTAAACATTCTATTACTAACTACTAGATGCTATATAGCAACTACTGACATTAATTAACTAACAGCCTTGGTGAATCTTTTTAAGAGAGCACATATCCGAATACACAGCTATAATACAAACTTCAAAGCTAGATATAATAAATTGAACAAGTCTGATCAACCTAATAACTAGTACGAGTAGGCTCCACATGTTCTCATACCTATAGCCTTCTTGTTATTCTTCTTTTTCTCAAGCAGGCACTTCAAATTTGCCCCCCTTCTATAAGTAAACCTGGCTTTAAACCCAACATCTTACTTAGACTATTGTCCTCCAAAATAACTGTCCAGTTTTTAACAAAGGTATCCTTTATATTCTTATACTCAATAGAATAAGTGAATAAAAAATTAAGGCTCAGGCTTTTAGTTTGAGATGTCCTGCTTATACTATCCTGTTGTAAAACTAGTACAGGATTGTTATTATTGCTGTTACATGACAAAGGTCTAAAGTGCCCTGAACATCTCTTAGCATTAACTTCCAACATGATTTCCCTTACAAATACCTCCGGGTAGTCCCTTCTAATAAACATTGATTTTAATACTTCACATTCTTTCATGAAATCAATGTTGTGTGGAGCCTGCTCGCAATGTAAATTTATAAAACTAAGAAATCAAATAATGATCAGGGATAAGCTATACACAATCAACGGAAAATGTAATTGCAATTCTAAGGGGGTAGTGTACCTTGCGTGCAGTGAGTTATGCCCATCATACTACACTGGAAAAACAGAAAGGAAAATCAAATAGAGAATATATGAGCATCAATATTGTATTAATAGGGGCGATAGCACAAATGCATTGGCAAAACACATAAATGAGAACCCAGATCATAAATTTACTTACACTGTATTACAACAAGTTAAGTGTGACATGAGAGGTGGACCATGGCAGCTGAAGCTGGAAGAGAACGACCTACAGACACTAGATCCTACCCAGTTCGGCTTTGTCAAGGGCAGATACTGCCTTTTGAACCTGGTTGACTTCTTCAAAACAGTCACCAAAGCCATAGATGAAGGGAAGGTAGTCCACACAGCCTATCTGTCCCTTGCAAAGGCATTTGACACAATACCCCACTCGGGCATCATAGATAAGCTATCCAGCTTAAATATAAACCCCTATGTCACAAGATGGGTCGCAAACTGGCTCAAAGACAGAACCCACAGAGTGAGAGTTGCTGGAGCCATGTCAGACTCGAAACCGGTCACAAGTGGTGTCCCACAGGGTTCTGTCCTGGGACCACTCTTGTTCGGTATATACTTTTCCGAGGTACAGGCAAACATGGGAGGACTATGGCTCACCAAGTTCGCAGACAACTGCAAACTGGGAGCCATAATTGACTCTCCAGCTGACACAAACATCCTTCAAAAAGGTCTCACAGAGACAGATAACTGGTGCCAGCGCCATGGTTTAAAGCTAAATGCCAAAAAATGTATATTCATACCCTTTGGCAAAAACAATGTGCCCACAAATTACCACATAGGCAGAAACCCATTAAGTACAGAGAAAGTTATTAGGGACCTGGGGACCCAAGTTGATAGCATTCTCTCCTTTGAAAACCACATTGCCAAAGTGGTTAGAGAGACCTTCTACATAGCCCACCTCATCACGAAGGGTTTCACATCTAGATCAAGAGAGGTAATCGTGCCCCTTTATTCATCCCTCATCAGGCCCATCATAGAATACAATGCCCCTTTTGGGATGTACCTTACCCTACACCTGCAGCAATTAGAAAGACCCCAAAAGTATCTCACCAAGAGGATCAAGGGTCTCAAACAGATACCATATGCTGCTCAGTTAAAAAAAACTCCAGCTCTACTCAGTTGCATACCGCCTACTTTGAGGCGATCTATGCCTGACATACAAAGCTATGTCAAATCCAGAATTAATGGACATGCTCCACCTCAGTAAATCTAAATCCCTTAGAGCCACACAGGGACTTGAACCTCAGCACAGAAATAAATAGAACTTGCTGGAGGGACAGGTTCATAACCCAGATGCTCCCTTCGCTCTGGAATAGAATTCCAGTTCATGTGAGGCAGAGCACCTCACTGAATCTCTTCAAGAAGAATCTCGATAGGTGGATGGGGGAATCGTAGGTTTGTCCCAGGGATTACTCCCGTGTCACTATTAGACAGAGACACAGTAAACTAAACCTTAAAAAGGGCACAATATACTCAAATCAAGGGGTGGCGTAAGCCATACAGAATCGGGCTAGGCTTATAATTGCCCCCAACCTATGAACCTATTGTGGCAGATTCGAACCTCAGCTCACATTCCGCCAGGGTTAAATGAGTATGGGTCAATTAAAAGCATATTGAAGCTAAAAGCTTTGAGTAGATGAATATGAGTTTTAAATATGGAAGATCATAGGTTTGTGTATACATATATAAGAAGGTATAGGAATATACTGTATAGATTTAGATTGATGTTTTATTAATTTAGGATGTAGTATATGATGGTGAAACAAGAAACACAATAAATAATCAAATAAATTTATAAACAAAATTCTGGTAGTAATAACCTTATAACCACATATACAATATAAATATAAATACTTATTTATTTATTTCTTTATGTAGAGTAGTGATACACTGAAATACCTATAGAATTATAAGTGTTAGTACGCAGTACTAGTTATTAGGTTGATCAGACTTGTTCAATTTATTATATCTAGCTTTGATGTTTGTATTATAGCTGTGTATTCAGATATGTGCTCTCTTAAAAAGGTTCACCAAGGCTGTTAGTTAATTAATGTCAGTAGTTGCTATATAGCATCTAGTAGTTAGTAATAGAATGTTTAATATTATGTCATAGAATTGTCTGGTTGCCGAGTAATGTGCGGCTTGTGCTGGCCCTTAACTGGCATAGTGAAGCTATATTTTATTGTATTTATTTAGATAATTACCTTTTATAATGTAAATTGGTTTTGTTAATTGAATTATTGTTAATTTGGTTATGTATTAAAAGCAAGTTTTATGGAATGTCATTTGTCTGAAAAAGTTGGGGCAAAGACCCCTTCAAAAGCACTTACAATAAATCTTTGGTGCTTTACTCGCTGGTTATTGAGTTACATTTTTCCGACTACACTTGAATCCAGGTGTTTGTTTTTAAGATTTTAGTATGTATATTTTTAGGTTCCCCTTCACAAGATCGAATATATGAATACACAAACTCATAAGCCCTAGCCCAAAATATCGAGTATTCATATACTCGAACTTGTGAAGGAGCTCAAAAGGAAAGTAAAAAACACTTTTTCTAATGTTTCTGCAGGGGGCTGTACCCCACTGCACCCCCCCCCACACCCTCCTACTTAAATATACCAACGCCGGGATCGCACTACAGCAAAGGAGATGGAAATGTACCATTATGAGCTATATGCATAAGCGCACAACGGGATACTTTCCATTCCTCAGCTGAAGTGCGGTCACAAAACCTGCACATTAAGGAAGGAACAGTACAGGGGGATCCAGCACCCTACAAAAAAGTAAGTAAAACCTTAATCTACTTTTTTACACTTCCCGTTCACAATTTCGAGTTACTAAAACACGAGATTTTGAACTCGATCTTATGAGCTTCGAGCTTTCAGTAATGCAATCTTGTGAAGGGGAACCATATTTTTAATGGAATGTTTTTAGTTAAAACTTTTTTACAGTCTGAGGAAGTTCGGCCAGAGAGTCAAACGAAAGTGTACATTGATTAAAAGCTACTAACACATTGGTTGGAGTTTGCCTGTGGCTTTCTTGGCAAGTTTTGTTTTGAAGATGTTTTAGTTTGTTTTTAACACAGTATCTGTCTTTTTAGTTAGTATTGCTACATACGAATATTTATTTATTTATTATTTATTTATTTATTTGACATTTGTTTACCGGGGTGGTCTGACTGGGTCTGCAGAACCCATTTTCAGCAGAGGCCTGGGCAGAAAAGCTCCACATACAATACATTACAATACAAATACAGTATAATCCAGTGCAATAAGAATGACATTAGAAATACTATACAAAAAATAAGTTGAAAGAACAAACTGCTACAAGATGTTGAAATATATTACTACACATCTAGACAATTCGATACAGTTAAAACATTACAGATAATAATAGTCACTCTCACCATACATGATGTAGACATTATCCAAAAAAAGTAGTACATAGGTAGTGCATTGTGTGACATTGACTGCAATAGTGCAAGCAAAATAGAAAGTTAGTTTCAGTTAGGAAAATAGGAGCCAAAAAGTTAGTGATGCAGACAGATAGTGAGAGACAGTCACATTTAAGAAGAATAGAAGCAATAAAGCAGGTGCAGTAGCTTAAGGATATGGTATAGAAACAGAGGACTTAGAAGAGCCTTAGGATCTTGTAGTCTGTGAGGGATTGAAATGTGATAGAGGGAGGAAGACCTGAGCATTAGGCGGGCTTTATGCAGGAGCAGAGCCATGTATTTTTGAGATGATTTTAAAGAGGCATTGACATATTATCTCTAATAAAATTAACCCACAGGCTATCCCCTTTCTATCCACTACTCCATGACCAACTGTAAACTAGCTCAATCCCTGAAACACAAAATTAGGCTTTTCCAAAAACTGATTAAAGACATCAACCTTGAAAACATCTTACCCCTTCTCCAACCATTACACCATAATCCAAATCTCAAGATCAATAATAAAATGTTTGACCTCACTGAATTTCCTCTCATCAAGGATCTTAATATATGGGATATCCTCAAATTTAGAACTAAAACTCTTGCCGAGCTGTGGTTAATTCTTGGGACCAATAACAAATACACAGTTATTCTCCGGCAACTAAGTGAGTTTATACTTGCACAACCTTTCAATCTCTCTCCCAATCTTCAGGAAATCAACAAACTAGGTGAAATCATTTCTGCAATCTCGAGCCCTAAAAAAACAATTTCATCCTCTTACAAACTATTGAATCACTCGCTATACAATTCGAATTGTCTTTTCTCCAACTATTGGAATAACCTTGGCTCCCCTATTACAGAGGATCAAAAACTCTCAGCCATAAAATCTACTTTAGAACTCTCCCTCTTCAAAAAACTCTTATATACCCAACTGATGCTGAACGATAACTCTTACTACACTCCTGTAACACTTAATAAATTTAACCCCAATCTATCCCCCCTCATGCACTTGCTGTCCCTATCCGAGAGCTGATCTACTACACATTATGTGGTACTGCAACCACTCTCACAAACTCTGGTGCTCTCTAAAAGTCTGTCTGCAAAAAATGGGTTACTATAACTCCACACTTTCATGGGAAACAGCCATTCTACATATCCCCACCTCTAAATTGTCTAAACTACAACTTCACATTTTAATTATTCTCTGTTCCCTTATTAAACTATACATCACAAACAACTGGATGGATCGCACCAGACTTTGTTGGAGGGGTTTCAAAGAGATGGCTTACAAACACATTTCAGCTCATAAGTTCATTATAAAGGGTCCCAAGAAGAAAGCCTATTTTAGCAAATTATGGAAACATCTTATTGATTTAATCCTGAGCGAATAACTCCCTATTCCTGCATTTAGTGCAATACATATCTTTATTCCTGTGATTAATTGGAGATCCACTGTCAACTCAAATTAATTATATCTTTCCTCCTCGCCTTATTGCCTCTGTAGAGGATTGGTAGCATATTATTTTGTAAATACTGTATATAAGTGTTTTTAGTTAGATTGATTACAATGCCTTCTTTCATTTTTTTCCCTTCTTCTTATGTACCATTGCTAAATTGTCTTCATATCCATAACAACCTGTGATAATTCAACGTTTTATTTTAATGTTCATAATTGCAATGTTCTCTATTTCTCTGTATGCATTGTTTTTTATTATGAAAAATAAAAGAAATATTTGAAAAAAAAAGATTTGCTGCTGTTGTTGACCGGTAAGTCTCAAGGCAACACGACACACCCACTCGATTATGAACGAGTTCTTCTGGGCAGAGCCCTGTGAAGAGAAACCTGTGGTTATGTCAACTTTGTGAAGGTTAGAATGTATGCGCCTCATCCACAGACTCCAGTTACCTTCAGAAATGTGAAACCTTTTTAAATAAGAGTTACCATTAAGGTTTTTATACGCTATTCAGCCTAAATGGGGCCATTAAGAGAAAGGTAAAATGGTAAGATGCTAGAAAGCACTTTAATATGCTGAATGTTGCACTAATGCGACAGTCTGTTTGTGCAATTTATCCTTATGAAATGCTAACAAGAAGATTTTATTTTCCTTTCTGTGACAGATACATTTTTGAAGTTCCCTTGTAGGGGATTTGCTTCCTTATGCTTGATATGTAAATCTTTCTTGGATTCAATTTAAGTAGTGATTCCATCCGCATTTGATTTATTGTTGTCAGATCTTTCCTGCATTCTTAAATGCCCATTTTAACAAGGTGTTATTTTAAATATATGAATGTGAGGTTAGATTTATCCACCTGCTGTTTGCTTTTAGGCATGTAATGGATGCTTGTAAAGGGTGGATATGTGTTAATAATTAATGTGTTGATTACTGTGAGGGCTGTGCACTATATTGGTGGTGTTGAGGCATGTGATTTTAGTATGTTTCACGACCAACAAACTGAATAAAAGCTTAAAACCTTAAAAAACAAACACCTGGATTCAAGCATAGTCGGAAAAATGTAACTCAATAACCAGCGAGTAAAACACCAAAGATTTATTGTGTAAGCGCTTTCGAAAAGGTGTTTGCCCCAACTTCTTCAGACAAATGACATTCCATAAACCTTGCTTTTTATACATAAAATTAACAATAATTCAATTAACAAAACCAATTTACATTATAAATGGTAATTATCTAAATAATTACAATAAAATATAGCTTCACTATGCCAGTTAAGGGCCATCACAAGCCGCACATTACTTGGCAACCAGACAATTCTATGAAATAATATTAAACATTCTATTACTAACTACTAGATGCTATATAGCAACTACTGACATTAATTAACTAACAGCCTTGGTGAATCGTTTTAAGAGAGCACATATCCGAATACACAGCTATAATACAAACTTCAAAGCTAGATATAATAAATTGAACAAGTCTGATCAACCTAATAACTAGTACTATGTACTAACCCTTATAATTCTATAGGTATTTCAGTGTATCACTACTGTACATAAATAAATAAATAAATACGTATTTATATTTATATTGTATATGTGGTTGTTTATTACTACCAGAATTTTGTTTATAAATTTATTTGATTATTTATTGTGTTTCTTGTTTCACCATCATATACTACATCCTAAATTAATAAAACATCAATCTAAATCTATACAGTATATTCCTATACCTTCTTATATATGTAAGCACAAACCTATGATCTTCCATATTTAAAACTCATATTCATCTACTCAAAGCTTTTAGCTTCAATATGCTTTTAATTGACCCATACTCGTTTAACCCTGGCAGAATGTGAGCTGAGGTTCGAATTTGCCACAATAATTCGTTCTCTTTCAGCTTCAGCTGCCATGGTCCACCTCTCATGTCACACTTAACTTGTTGTAATACAGTGTAAGTAAATTTATGATCTGGGTTCTCATTTATGTGTTTTGCCAATGCATTTGTGCTATCGCCCCTATTAATACAATATTGATGCTCATATATTCTCTGTTTGATTTTCCTTTCTGTTTTTCCAGTGTAGTATGATGGGCATAACTCACAGCATGCAAGGTACACTACCCCCTTGGAATTGCAATTACATTTTCCGTTGATTGCGCATAGCTTATCCCTGATCATTATTTGATTTCCTAGTTTTATAAATTTACATTGCGAGCAGGCACCACACTTTCTCATACCTATAGCCTTCTTGTTATTCTTCTTTTTCTCAAGCAGGCACTTCAAATTTGCCCCCCTTCTATAAGTAAATCCTGGTTTTACACCCAACATCTTACTTAGACTATTGTCCTCCAAAATAACAGTCCAGTTTTTAACAAAGGTATCCTTTATATTCTTATACTCAATAGAATAAGTGAATAAAAAATTAAGGCTCAGGCTTTTAGTTTGAGATGTCCTGCTTATACTATCCTGTTCTAAAACTAGTACAGGATTGTTATTATTGCTGTTACATAACAAAGGTCTAAAGTGCCCTGAAGATCTCTTAGCATTAACTTCCAACATGATTTCCCTTACAAATACCTCTGGCTAGCCCCTTCTAATAAACATTGACTTTAACACTACACATTCTTTCATGAAATCAGTGTTGTCAGAGACCATCCTAAGTTGCACAAAAGTCATGTGAACCCACCATTTCGACCTATAGTCGATGGTCGGGGGTCAATAACATACGCCTGCGCTAAATGCATTGATAATATTCTTAAACCACTCATTAAAGATGAGCCCCAAATCTGTAGGGATTCCTGGAGTTTCTTAGAGTATATAAACAAGCCTGACTATAATGAAAAGTACATTTTCCTTACAATCAATGTGAACGACTTGTATACAGAGATCCCACAAGTTTTGGGGATAGCATGGACTAGGGAATTTATGTTTTCAAAAAAAGTGGAAGAAAATGACATCTACCTAGTAGAAACATTGTTGGACTTAGTCCTAGCTAATAATTACATGATGTTCAATGGTCAATTTTTTCTTCAAACCACAGAGGTGGCTATGAGGTCACCCTGTGGTGGAAGCTTTGCTAATTGCGTAATGGCGCAATGGGAATAAACTTTATTGTTCAGCAATGAAATGTTCCAGGAAAATGTCGCATGGTACACTAGGTACCAGGATGATATGTGTCTTATCTGGAAAGGGGATGAAAGCCTGATTGGGACTTTCATTTCAAGTATATCAAATATGACGGAATTCTTGGAATTTAGATATAATATTGGGTATGATAGTATTAATTTCCTTGATGTCACATTAATAAAAGACAGGGTCAATGCTAAATATAAAACTGTGATTTATAGGAAACATACTTTTTTGAATGCTCTCTTGCATTTTTCCAGTAGCCACCCTCACCACCAGAAGAAGGCAGTAGTTAAGGGACAGATGGTGAGGGCGGCAAGGATGGTCTCTGACAACATTGATTTCACGAAAGAATGTGTAGTGTTAAAGTCAATGTTTATTAGAAGGAGCTAGCCAGAGGTATTTGTAAGGGAAATCATGTTGGAAGTTAATGCTAAGAGATCTTCAGGGCACTTTAGACCTTTGTTATGTAACAGCAATAATAACAATCCTGTACTATTTTTAGAACAGGATAGTATAAGCAGGACATCTCAAACTAAAAGTCTAAATAAGATGTTGGGTGTAAAACCAGGTTTACTTATAGAAGGGGGGCAAATTTGAAGTGCCTGCTTGAGAAAAAGAAGAATAACAAGAAGGCTATAGGTATGAGAAAGTGTGGTGCCTGCTCGCAATGTAAATTTATAAAACTAGGAAATCAAATAATGATCAGGGATAAGCTATACGCAATCAACGGAAAATGTAATTGCAATTCCAAGGGGGTAGTGTACCTTGCATGCTGTGTGTTATGCCCATCATACTACACTGGAAAAACAGAAAGGAAAATCAAACAGAGAATATATGAGCATCAATATTGTATTAATAGGGGCGATAGCACAAATGCATTGGCAAAACACATAAATGAGAACCCAGATCATAAATTTACTTACACTGTATTACAACAAGTTAAGTGTGACATGAGAGGTGGACCATGGCAGCTGAAGCTGGAAGAGAATGACCTACAGACACTAGATCCTACCCAGTTCGGCTTTGTCAAGGGCAGATCCTGCCTTTTGAACCTGGTTGACTTCTTCGAAACAGTCACCAAAGCCATAGATGAAGGGAAGGTAGTCCACACAGCCTATCTGGACCTTGCAAAGGCATTTGACACAATACCCCACTCGGGCATCATAGATAAGCTATCCAGCTTAAATATAAACCTCTATGTCACAAGATGGGTCGCAAACTGGCTCAAAGACAGAACCCACAGAGTGAGAGTTGCTGGAGCCATGTCAGACTTCAAACCGGTCACAAGTGGTGTCCCACAGGGTTCTGTCCTGGGACCACTCTTGTTCGGTATATACTTTTCCGAGGTACAGGCAAACGTGGGAGGACTATGGCTCACCAAGTTCGCAGACGACTGCAAACTGGGCGCCATAATCGACTCTCCAGCTGACACAAACATCCTTCAAAAAGGTCTCACAGAGACAGATAACTGGTGCCAGCGCCATGGTTTAAAGCTAAATGCCAAAAAATGTATATTCATACCCTTTGGCAAAAACAATGTGCCCAAAAATTACCACATAGGCAGAAACCCATTAAGTACAGAGAAAGTTATTAGGGACCTGGGGACCCAACTTGATAGCATTCTCTCCTTTGAAAACCACATTTCCAAAGTGGTTAGAGAGACCTTCTATGTAGCCCACCTCATCACGAAGGGTTTCACATCTAGATCAAGAGAGGTAATCGTGCCCCTTTATTCATCCCTCATCAGGCCCATCATAGAATACAATGCCCCTTTTGGGATGTACCTTACCTGACACCTGCAGCAATTAGAAAGACCCCAAAAGTATCTCACCAAGAGGATCAAGGGTCTCAAACAGATACCATATGCTGCTCAGTTAAAAAAACTCCAGCTCTACTCAGTTGCATACCGCCTACTTAGAGGCGATCTATGCCTGACATACAAAGCTATGTCAAATCCAGAATTAATGGACATGCTCCACCTCAGTAAATCTAAATCCCTTAGAGCCACACGCTCAAGGGACTTGAACCTCAGCACAGAAATAAATAGAACTTGCTGGAGGGACAGGTTCATAACCCAGAGGCTCCCTTTGCTCTGGAATAGAATTCCAGTTCATGTGAGGCAGAGCACCTCACTGAATCTCTTCAAGAAGAATCTCGATAGGTGGATGGGGGAATCATAGGTTTGTCCCAGGGATTACTCCCGTGTCACTATTAGACAGAGGCACAGTAAACTAAACCTTAAAAAGGGCACAGTATACTCAAATCAAGGGGTGGCGTAAGCCATACAGAATCGGGCTAGGCTTATAATTGCCCCCAACCTATGAACCTATTGTGGCAGATTCGAACCTCAGCTCACATTCCGCCAGGGTTAAATGAGTATGGGTCAATTAAAAGCATATTGAAGCTAAAAGCTTTGAGTAGATGAATATGAGTTTTAAATATGGAAGATCATAGGTTTGTGTATACATATATAAGAAGGTATAGGAATATACTGTATAGATTTAGATTGATGTTTTATTAATTTAGGATGTAGTATATGATGGTGAAACAAGAAACACAATAAATAATCAAATAAATTTATAAACAACATTCTGGTAATAATAACCTAATAACCACATATACAATATAAATATAAATACTTATTTCTTTATTTCTTTATGTAGAGTAGTGATACACTGAAATACCTATAGAATTATAAGTGTTAGTACGCAGTACTAGTTATTAGGTTGATCAGACTTGTTCAGTTTATTATATCTAGCTTTGATGTTTGTATTATAGCTGTGTATTCAGATATGTGCTCTCTTAAAAAGATTCACCAAGGCTGTTAGTTAATTAATGTCAGTAGTTGCTATATAGCATCTAGTAGTTAGTAATAGAATGTTTAATATTATTTCATAGAATTGTCTGGTTGCCGAGTAATGTGCGGCTTGTGATGGCCCTTAACTGGCATAGTGAAGCTATATTTTATTGTATTTATTTAGATAATTACCTTTTATAATGTAAATTGGTTTTGTTAATTGAATTATTGTTAATTTGGTTATGTATTAAAAGCAAGTTTTATGGAATGTCATTTGTCTGAAGAAGTTGGGGCAAAGACCCCTTCGAAAGCGCTTACAATAAATCTTTGGTGTTTTACTCGCTGGTTATTGAGTTACGTTTTTCCGACTACACTTGAATCCAGGTGTTTGTTTTTAAGATTTTAGTATGTATATTTTTAGGTTCCCCTTCACAAGATCGAATATATGAATACACAAACTCATAAGCCCTAGCCCAAAATATCGAGTATTCATATACTCAAACTTGTGAAGGGGCACAAAAGGAAAGTAAAAAACACTTTTTCTAATCTTTCTGCAGGGGGCTGTGCCCCACTGCACCCCCCCACACCCTCCTACTTAAATATACCAACTCCGGGATCGCACTACAGCAAAGGAGATGGAAATGTACCATTATGAGCTATATGCATAAGCGCACAACGGGACACTTTCCATTCCTCCGCTGAAGTGCGGTCACGAAACCTGCACATTAAGGAAGGAACAGTACAGGGGGATCCAGCACCCTACAAAAAGGTAAGTAAAACCTTAATCTACTTTTTTACACTTCCCGTTCACAATTTCGAGTTACTAAAACTCGAGATTTTGAACTCGATCTTATGAGCTTCGAGCTTTCAGTAATGCAATCTTGTGAAGGAGAACCATATTTTTAATGGAATGTTTTTAGTTAAAACTTTTTTACAGTCTGAGGAAGTTTGGCCAGAGAGTCAAATGAAAGTGTGCATTGATTAAAAGCTACTAACACATTGGTTGGAGTTTGCCTGTGGCTTTCTTGGCAAGTTTTGTTTTCAAGAAGTTTTAGTTTGTTTTTGTATACTACACAGTATCTGTCTTTTTAGTTAGTATTGCTACATACGAATATTTATTTATTTATTATTTATTTATTTATTTGACATTTGTTTACTGGGGTGGTCCGACTGGGTCTGCAGAACCCATTTTTAGCAGAGGCCTGGGCAGAAAAGCTCCACATACAATACATTACAATACAAATACAGTATAATCCAGTGCAATAAAAATGACATTAGAAATACTATACAAAAAATAAGTTGAAAGAACAAACTGCTACAAGATGTTGAAATATATTACTACACATCTAGACAATTCTATACAGTTAAAACACTACAGACAATAATAGTCACTCTCACCATACATGATGTAGACATTATCCAAGTAGTACATAGGTAGTGCATTGTGTGCCATTGACTGCAATAGTACAAGCAAAATAGAAAGTTAGTTTCAGTTAGGAAAATAGCAGCCAGAAAGTTAGTGATGCAGACAGATAGTGAGAGACAGTCACATTTAAGAAGAATAGAAGCAATAAAGCAGGTGCAGTAGCTTAAGGATATGGTATAGAAACAGAGGACTTAGAAGAGCCTTAGGATCTTGTAGTCTGTGAGGGATTGAAATGTGATAGAGGAAGACCTAAGCATTAGGCGGGCTTTATGCAGGAGCAGAGCCATGTATTTTTGAGATGATTTTAAAGAGGCGTTGACATGGGTTAGTGCAGGCATAGACCCGGTAGCTAGAGGTAGTGAATTCCAAAGTACAGAGACAGTATGAATAGAGTGAGTGACCAGGTTTTCTTATGGGTTTTGAGATAGCTAACAGATTTTTGTCTTCTGATTGTAAGGATCGATTTGGTGTATAGGGTGTGACTAAACTGGTTAGTGCAGGGCAGGCAGTAGGCTTGAAAATAAGGTTGTGTAAGGTGGATAGCTGAATAAAGACAAGTTGGTTGGGGAGTTCAAGCCAGTTTAATTCTAGGAGTGGTTTACAGTGGTGTGTGTGATATTTAGAGTTTGTGGCAAACTTTGCAATTTTGTTGTAGCACTTTTCCAACTTGCTTAGGGTAGAATTTTGTAAGTTAGTTAAGATAGGGGCAGCATAAAGAAGGGAGGGAAGTAAAAATGTTTTTGCAAGGGTAGTTTTGGTTGCTGCAGTAAAGAAATGTTTGTTTCTATATAAGAGTCCCAGTTTTTGATGAGTTTTCTTCATACTTTGCTGTATATGGGGGTCACATGAAAGTTTATTGTCAATGATAATACCTAGAAGTTTGGTTTCCTGCACTATTTCAATGACAGTGTTGTCATATGCAAGGATATTGAAATGCTCATTGACAGGGAGGTATTTTTGGGATGAAAGAGTACTAGTTTTGTCTTCTTTAGATTAAGAAAGAGTTGGGCATTTCTTAGCCAGGATTTGACTGCAGTAATGGACTGCTGAGTTTTTGAAAGTAGTTCTGGTAGTGATTGAACAGTGGAGATTATGGTGGAATCATCAGCATATTGAATGAGGGTCCCAGGGTGAGAGGCAGTGTGAAGGTTGTTTGTGAAAATGTTGAAGAGTAGGAGTCCTAAGATGGAGCCTTGGGGGACTCCAGTAGGGTTGAGGAGAAAGGGTGAGAGTTCATTGGACCATTCCACTGCTTGTTTATGATCCTTTAGGTAGCTCTGAAACCATTTTACTGTGTTATGTGAGAAGCCTAGGTTAAACAGTGTGTTCAAAAGTAAGGGGTGAGACACTGTGTCAAAGACCTTGGAGAGATCAAGGAACACTGAGGCTGTATAGCATCCTGCATCTCTGGCCTTGTTCATGGTGTCTGTAAAAATAATAGGGCTGTAGCTGTGCTGTGTCTAAGGTGGAAGCCATCTTGGGTTTTGGTTAAAATGTTGTTTTGCAATAGATATTGCATTACCTGCTGATGGATACCTCTCTTGAGAATTTTGGATATGGGTGACAAGATGGATATAGGATGGAAATTGGATGGATCAAAAGAGTTGCCTCCTTTGTGGATGGGGGTGATGTGAGATTGTTTCCATATGGTAGGTACTTCTGTTTCAGATAAAGACCTTTTTATAAGGATACTGATTGGGTAGGCGGCTGAGTTAGCAGCCAGTTTGAGGTAGTATGGGGGAAGATTATCAGCTGAGGTAGAGCAGGGTTTTAGTTTTTGTAGCAGTTTCTTAATGGTGTCAGTGGGTATGGGCTGACATGAGAATGGGGTATGTATGACATTTTCTTCAGTAGGGGGGGTTAGTTATGACAGGGTTAGAAGTAGTTGATGGCCTGGGGTTGGTGTCTGAATAGGTTGAAGGGTGGAGGGTCCAGCATTAGGAGTATTAGTTAATAAGTCTGAAATTAATTTTATGAACTGCTTGTTAAAGTTTTTGGCTATTTGTGATGGAGGGGTATCTGATAATAGGGTGTGCTCTCCATTTCTTCCAGGGTTAAGTAGAGAAGTTATGGAGTGTCAGCATTTACTGGGATTGATTTTATGCTGGAGTTGAAGCTGAGAATAATAGAACTAATTATCTCTGTTGATTAGTTTTGTCACTTTGTTACGTAGTGTTTTGAAATTAACATGATTTTGCTCATTTTTGTTTTGTTTCCAAGTTGACCAGGCTAGCTCCCTTTGCTTCATCAGGTGTTTACATTCCTTAGAGAGCCATGGTGCTGAGTTCTTTTTGATTCTTTTCCTACGAATGGGAGCTAGTGTATTAAGTACGTGAAGGAAGGGGTTATTAAAGTATAGTACAGCATCATTAAGGGGTAGTTGTTTAAGGGGTGTCCAGCCTATTTCCTGTAGGAGACTGTTGAATTTATGCTGACAAAAATTAGTTGAGTTCCTAACCGATTTTATAGTGTGTATTCTTAGTTGGGAGTTTGTTCTAAGGGAATAAGCTGGTAGATGAGCACTTAGGGAGTTAGACAGTGTACCAGAAGAGGGGTAATTGGCAGGGTGGGATACTAGAATCCAGTCTAAGGTGGATTGGCAGGTAAGAGCTTTTTTGTATCTTGTTGGAGCATTGATAAGCTGAGAAAAAAACATACAGATTTATATTATTTGTGGGAGAGTTGGAAGCTATGGTTTGCCAATCTATATTTACATCTCCTAAGATTATTGTTTTAAGGTTTATTGTTTGGGATGTCCAGGATAAAATATTTTCCAACACTGGTATATTGTTACCTGCTGGGATATATATTACTATTGTGCAAATTCTTTTTGATATATTGAGGTTCAAAAAGGAGATTAGTACCTCAGCACTGGAAAAGATGGGTATATTACTAGTGTAGGGTGTGATGTTAAGTGTAGAGGGATATAGAAGTGCTATCCCCCCCTGTTTTTTTTTTTTTAGATCTGTCTCCTCTGGTTAATGCAAAGCTTGGAGGTATTATTTCTGAGTCTTTTACATCGAGGTATAGCCATGTTTCTGTAAGGGCTAGTATGTCAGGTTTATTTTGATCAATCCAGGCATGCAATGGGGCTATTTTATTACATATACTTCTAAGGTTCAGCATAAGTATGTTTTAGGGTTACTCTTTTGGTTAGGATTAGAAGGTGGGCCAGGGTTAGGCTGTATGTCTCCACATTTGAGTAGGTAGGTAATGAGGAAGGAGTACCATGGGAAGTGTTTTTTATTCCTAGGTGATGATACTGGTGTCAAGTGTGGTTTTATAGGAGGTGAGGAGGCCAATTTGTGGCTTGAATAATATGGGAGGGTAGAGGGGAAAAGCTGGGAGGAGGTATGGGAGAAACTGTGTTGTTTATTGGTGAGATCGTTGGAGGAGGTTGTTGATGTGTATTGATGTGTGTGGGGGTAAGCAAGAATATAGCTGTATCGAGGTTGAGAATTAAGAGTAAAGAAGCTAGGCAGGTAAGGAGGAGCATGTCAACTGTGATAGTGGGTTTAACAATAGTAAAAGTGGTATTTATGTGTTAGAATGTAATATCAGGTGTAAACAGAGATTTTATCTAGTGATATGAGTGCAGCTGAAAGTAAGGTTGGAAATATTTTGACTTCGGGGTGGGCTTTGACAATGTGGTTATGTGTTTTGCCCTGTGGTTTGTGCAAAGGAGGGGTGGGGGAGATGTGACTGGTCAGTAGTACAATTATGGCGCAATATTAGTTTATGTGTATAATAGAAGAGAAGGTGGTAAGCCTGGAGTTAATGTAAGACAGTCTGAGGCAGTGATAGTATAGTGATGGTAAAATAGAGTGAGATGCAAAGAATTATAGTAGGGGGGATAAGAATTCAAGCTGATGGATGTAATGGGAAATAGATACGTTTGGTTAAATAAAAGTAGGTAAGGTGTGAATGAAATGTGGGTGTGGACAAGGTAGAGTTGTATATAACTGGATCAGAGGAATGTGGGGGTGGACAAGGCAGAGTTGTATATAATTGGATCAGAGGAATGAGGGGGAGTGGCTTGCTTGGGATATGAGTAGAGGTGCTGGGAGAGGGTGGGATATGGGGGAAGGGCAGGGGCAGAGTGAGTGGAGTGAACGGAGCAGAAAAAAACCTTAAACCTGCCGAAGATTTACCACCATAAATAATCAATGAGGTAGAATATTCCTGAATACAAAGACAAAGTGACTGAACTCTAAAAACATGACCTGAGTCACAGCATTTAATTTTATAATTATGGGCTTTTCAATGTCTTAAAGATGTCAATGTCTTAAAAGATTTCAATGTCTTTACTATCTTAAAGAACAATATAATACTGACACTGCAGCAATTTGCAATTAACCTATTGTTGCACATATGAAGAATAATGTTCATTGTGAAGGGTGGATAAGGAAAAATGCTCCATTTATTGCAGTCAACTAAAACAGCATAGGGACATGATGAAATTCTACTGCTCACTAAACATGATGCAGCAAAAACAAAAGTTCCCTTTGGAAGTCCATGCCCATGTTTCTCCTATAGCTACAGTGAAACAAGTAGCTCCTGATATTATCTTCTACAAGAAGTGAATGGTAAATACAAATGTTTCCTCATTTTGACAAATGTTATTGGAGAGATGTGTCATTAACATATACTTCTTACTCACTCCCTCACAAATGTTATGTCAACCCCCACATATGCAAATACAGTATTAGAAAACATAAAACTGGTCTTAATAAAGTCTTGCCAATGCCATATATTAAGAAAGTGGAGTCAATGCCAGTTGCATTGACATAAAAAAGTATCTACCTTATGACATTTGTTTTATTAAACATGTTTTCACTAGGCCGATTGTGAGTTTTGGTATCTAATAACGCAACGTTGCTGATAATACAAGGTTTAATTAATACATCCTTTTAGATATTTTTTGCATTGGCTGTTGCAATCATATGTAAAGATGGTGGCAAGTTAAGAGAACTAAATTATTATTTTTATTGTCCCTTCATTAGGTCATGCCTTGTAGAATTCTCTGAGTACCTTTTATAATGACTTGCAATATAATTTCTACTAGCCCCACACATTAGGTTTTGACTGTCTATTTTGAATTCTATCAGCATTTCTAACATATTTGCTTTACACCATGCTGAGAATTGATTTGCCAGATGCACACAGACTTTAATAATGTGATGAACAGTGTTAGTAACTGAACAGATAACAAAGTGTCAATGGCTCAACAGGTTCCATACACATTTGATGCTGCAAGATCAGAAGGCTTTGGGCTCTATCCCCATGTCAGGGACATGGATTCTTTTGTGGCCTAATGGTTAGGATTGTGATTCTCTGTATTTAATTTTCTGAGCCCTGTCTCTGGTAACAATAATAAATGTTGATTTCTTCTCTTTTCTCTAGTAAAATCCAAGCTAATGATATTCTGTATATAAAACAAAAATTAATGCCACAAACTACAGACATCAACTTGTCTTCTTTTATGGCACTGTTGGTTAAGCCTACAATGGTTGACATACTGCTGGCTTAGTATAAACCAACAAACCTTTATGCACCTTAGACATTATCAGTGTACAGTTTCATTTCCATTAGATATAAATGCAGGGGCAGCTCATGCTATAGTACTGCGGGACTGCAGTCCTCCCACCTGTGAAATAAAGTCCCCAGTCACCGCAGTCCCTGTAGAACTAAAAATGAAAATAATAAAAAATCTCTTGGACTGCACGCATGCGTGCTTAGTTCCTGGCTGCTGTGTTAGGCAGACCAGAACACCAAGCACACATGCTCAGGCATTCCTGAGCTCCAGACTGCTCAGTTAGGCAGTCCAGATAGGGAAGGGAGTAAACTCCTCCCTTCCAACCCAGAGATCTGTGTTGTGATGACCGCACAAACCAGACTGTGTCCAGACTGCGGGCGATGCAGTCTGGACCAATAGCAGGAGGCTCCAGCCTCCTCACATCTCACGGGAGAGTATGCGGGGCTACAGGATCATGCCAGCATGGAGGACTGAGAAGCTGCAGGATGGATTTGTTGCACGCCAGCCCAAGGAGCTGCAGGATTGGATCGCCTGGCCATGAGACAGGTAGAGTGTATGATCGGGAGGTGTGTGTGTGTGTGTGTGTGTGTGTGTGTGTGTGTGTGTGTGTGTGTGTGTGTGTGTGTGTGTGTGTGTGTGTGTGTGTGCGTGCGTGATCCTTTTTATCTGCAAGCTGGGGTACACCAGAATTAAACAAAATGAATACTGAATAGAAATTAAGGCATATTTATAGTAAAATAGATGATGATAAAGACAGTGAGAAGTATTAAGAGCATGGATGCTCCATCTGGCCACAAGAGGAAGAGAAAGGAGTGGATAGAGGTAGAAAGATGAATAGAAACAAAAAAATGTTCATGGACTGACTGATTATTATCTACCACAGAGGAAGAATTTTAGAATGGTTAGTGGGCAGAATAATCTGAGCTTGTTTAGTTGTTGGTAAGCAGCCATCAAGGTGGCTTTATGCTGACACGGTTAGGTTTGACGTTGGAGGAGGTAGTTATGAGGAGAAGGCATGTAAAAGCAATGTGAATATAATACAAATGAAAAGGAGTCTAACAGGGAATTACATGCTTTTACTTATATACATCTTCAAATGTTTCAGAATTTTGTAACGCCTCACTTTTTGAAAGTGTATTCTAAAGTAACATCCCTACTTCACTGTCTATTTATTTATGACCATTGAAAATGTTAAAATTGCAGCAGTGTTCTTTTACTAAGGACACAAAGATTTTCAGTGTTAAAGACCTGTGATGTAGGACAACAGACTGTTAGTGTCCTCTTGTATTTTCATGTAATTGACTTTAATGTTCCATTTTATTATTCCACGCCTTGCTTTTGACAGTGGGACTGGAGACAGACCAGGCCTGATCATCTGAAGTGGTGTAGTTGTGTGTAAAGCAAGAGAAAGTGCACCTCAGACCCTCTTTTCTTTTGCCATTGCTCTGAGCATGTGTTCCACCCACCACTGTGCAATGACACTCAACTTTACACACCTGTATTCATTGTATGTACTTCTGTAATTGCATTACCTTCATTACTCTGATTCCCAACCTGCTGCATTCCATTTGTTCTTCTGGTGTGTGTGTGTGTGTGTGTGTGTGTGTGTGTGTGTGTGTGTGTGTGTGTGTGTGAAATGTCCTAGTTGATATATACTGGTGGCTAGAGGGAATACCTCAGGCTTGAACCCTGTACCTTGGGGTTCAGGTAGCAAGTGCCTGAATTCTCTACCCAACATCATTTGTGAAATTGTTGCAGATTTTTGCCTCATATTTTTGTGCTGTTCTTTTCCTCATAAATCTGTGGTTTCTGGATTTTTAATGAATTAAATAGTTGATAGTGCAGTGGTAATAAACTGCAAAATAAAACTTTCAAATGAAATCCAAATCATCACAGAAGTAAAGCAGTATGCACATTACACAGTTTATGGTAAATGGGGTGAAATAGTCAAGTAATGGGACTTTGGAATGGCTGCAGGGGAGGGCTCCATTCGACCATGAATTTGTGAGGGCGGTAAGGGCGGCAAACTCAAAGACAGCCCCGGCTGAACTATACTTCTCAACTGTCCATATTTTTGCAGAATTAATAGATTTTTGCTTCTTATTTTTGGTTTGTTCCTCATAAAATTTGTGGTTTTCTTGCCAATCATTTAGGAATTAAGTGACTAAATAATGACAGACATTGAGTTTCAGATTTCATAACCTTCAGAAAAATGCATGCTAAAGCAAGACCTGTTATTCTATCAACTGTCTAAGTTTATATAAGAGCAATTTTTAGTACTGTTTGTATGTTCCTGCAATATATTTGGCCTTGTCCAGATTTCCTGCATTAAGAGGTTGAGAGGTATGTGCAAATAAATCGCTTTATAGAATTAGGAATACCCAAACCTCTCAACTGTCCCCAATTTTAGCTCAAAATGTTGCTCTCCCCCTAATAATTCCTCTGCAAAATGGCAATTTTGGAAGAAAACGTGGAGGGTTTACAATTATAAATAACTGTAATGATCAGATTTATAGATTACTTTTATTTCAGAAATGCATGCAGATGCTCTTATTTTGTCAGCTGCTCAAATTAAGAGTACTAATATTAAAAAGGTGTCCCTTCTTTGACTGGTTCCCAGTTGTATTGTGTGGCAATTTTATATTTTTGCATTGAATTTTTGGTCTGTTTTTCATAAAATTGCAGTTTTCTGGCAAATTAGTGGCAAATCATTAAAGACTGAAGTTAGAAAATAATGGCAGACATTTGAGTTTCAGATTTCATACCCTTCAGAAAATTCATACTAATGCAAGACCTACTACTATTCTATTATCTTTCTAAGTTTATAAGAGCAATATTTAAAAATTGTCCTTATTTTTGGGCCTGTGTCCCACTTCTATGTATGACTTTGTCCAGATTTCTTGCTCTGAGGTTGAGAGGTATGAGTGTCAGAGCCATCACCATCAGCCAGAGACATTTCAAACTGTGACCTACTTGTTGCACCCCACTCCCCATTGTAGTGGCTCTGGATGTGTTTCCTTAAACCTAAGGACTATACAGATGTGTGACATCATGTGCACATAACAAATTAAGATCATGGTCCAATGTAATAATGTACAAAGTCCCCTGCAGCCATTTCAGTGTCAATACTTGGCTATTTCTCCCCACTTGCCATAAACACTGTTCAAACCTGTCAGTGTGCATATTATTTTATTATTTACTTTTATATTGATTACAGAGTTTGATATTTAATTTAAATGCTATTTTAAATTTTAGAGCACAAATACTGATGGCCATTTCCTAAAGAAAACAGTCTCACATTGAAAACAGTCTTATTAAAAATGCATCTGAAAAGTTTACCTTGGGCCATGGACTGTTTTTAAGTCATGGGGACCACCCGCAATATTTTTAGGATCATCCATAAATCCTTGTGTACTTTGAGTCACCTTTCTGGTTGTTTTACACTAAATTTCTTGTTTAATGCAGGAATATTTGTTAGAGTGAGTTTTACAATTGTAGTTTTGAACATTTTTCCAGTAAGCAGTGAAACAAAATGTATGAATCTATAATGACAACATGTATCAATTTCAGAACATTTTAACAATAAAAGACCACTCAGATTGTTGTCATTGTAATTTATCAATATCCATACTCAACAACTTCAGCCACTTTATCAACTGTGCACACATCATACATCTGATTGTGATAGAAAAGGCTACAAGTAAAGTAATCCAGTTTGATTTACACACATGCATACTAGTCTTGCAAAGACAGACTAATGACTTTAGCTTTTATCAGCACTGCAGAGTCAGTCATTTTTATCAACATACAAACCTGGCAATTATACCTACATGGTTGACTGCATCTGTCTCAGATGTCTGTGTCAAATAATAATAATAATAATAATAATAATAATAATAATAATAATAATAATAATGACCAAAGTCACACATTTCAAATTTGTTTCACACAAACACACAGTAGCCAAAGTATTCCAGCTTTATTCACATACATGCACACTACTCCTACAAAACCACACTAAAAAACATTTATTATTATTTAGTTGAAATGCTTGTTTGGATTCCTTGCTGGAGTATTTGTTTGGCTTGCTTGCTATACTCTGAATTTAACTGATCTCTGTCTGCATTTTATTGTGAATTGAAGTTTTTTCATTTAAGGTTTTGTTACTTCTACTTTTTATCTTTTTCTTCTACTACATTTGCTTTGTTTTAAGTTTTCTGTTCTGTTGGAGTTTTAAGAGGTCTTGGCTAGGGTCATTTAGAAAAGGTAGCAATGAATTCCTTTGCAAACTGTGAATAACATCAGCTAATTAGTAGCAGGAGATGAGAAATAGCATTCCTCATTTAACTAGAAATATTTGGAGGCATCTCTATTTAGCTGGAGTGGTTGTATGGCTTGCTTGCTGTACTCTGCCTGAATGTTGCTGATCTCTGTCTGCATTTTATTGTGAATTGAAGTTTTTTATTTAAGAATTGGTTACTTCTGTTTTTTATCTTTTTCTTTTATTACGCTTATTTTGTTTTAAGCTTTTTGTTTTGTTGGAGCTTTAAAGGGTCTTGGATAGGTCAGTTAACAGGATCATAGTATCATTGGCGATTACTAGGCTATTGACCCAGAGGTCATTTTAAGTCTAGCTGTTTCATCCCAATGTAATACCATAGAAATGCTAGTCAATACCCAAGATTGCATTTAGTGATGACTGCCCATATCCAGGAGGGTTGTGAGCTCTATCCCTGGTAAGAATTTATGGTGCCCCATCCACGCATCCAAGTTCCTCTAGAACAGTGTCATTGAGGTGCTCTGTTTCTCATGAACTGGTAGCCTGTTCCAAAGATGTGGCAGTTGTTGGCAGATAAATCTGTCCCTCCGGCATGTCCTATTTAAGTTACAGGTCATATTTATGTCCCTGGAATGGGTAGTTCTAGTCCCATTTGATTTATTGATATGTAACAAGTTTATTAGGTTTGGGTCTTAGATTGCTCTGATGGCCAGGCATAAGTCTCCCTTAAGAAGTCTATATGATACAAAGCATATTGACAGGGACTTCAGTCTGTGTAAGGCACATGCTGGAGCCCCTTCATCTTCTTTGTTAGAAACCTCTGAGGTCTCTCTAATAGTTGCAGGTGCTTAGTACGGTGGATGCCAAATAGGGTGTTATACTCAATTATGGGCTGGATAAGTGCTGAGTATAGGAGGCGTTATAACTTCTTTTGCCCATGAGGTGATGCCTTTACCAATCAAGTGTGCTACGTAGAAAGCTTTCCTTACTACAGAAGACATATGGTGGTGGAAGTTAAGGCTGCAGTCAACTTGTGATCACAGGTCCCTTATCACTTCATTGGTGCTCAGGGGGATTGTTATTGATTTGATAGTGTGAGGGGACATTGTTTGTGCTGAAGGGAATGACGATGCATTTCTTTGTATAAAGTTTGAGACCATGACTAATACACCAGTTGCTGGTCTGTGTGAGACCCTCCTGGCGTATACTGACATCATTTCAGGATTCAGTGATTGCACCTAGTTAGCAGTCGTCTGCAAACATGGTCAGCCACAACCACTTAGTTTAGACCTGAACTTCTGAGAAGTATATACCAAACAGTAAGCTACCCAGCACTGCCCCCTGTTGCACCCCACTGGTAATAGGTCTGTTGGTTTATGTGGATTCACCCACTTTGATAGTGTGTTTCCAGTTTGTGAGCCATTTGGCAACCCATCTTACAACAAAGGGGTTTGCATCCAGTTTGCTAAATTTATCAGTAATGCCTGAATGTCAGACTGTGTGAAAATCCTTTGCAAGGTTGAGGTATGCTGTGTGCACAGACTGGCCCTTGTCAATGGCCTTGGTCACATTTTCAAAGAAATCCACCAGAATTACAAGGCAGGATCTGCCTGTCACTAAGCAGAACTGGGTAGGATCCAGGGTCTGGAGGTCATCTATGTCTTTATTTATTAGGCCAATAATGATACTTTCCTTGGCCTTACAGATTAGTCTGGTCAGGCTTACAGGTCTGTAATTTCCAAGCTCTATTGCTAGGCCATCTTTGTGGAGGGAAATAATTGTTGCTGTTCTCCATTCCACAGGAACAAACCCCGTGGTTAGGCTATGACTGAAAAGTGTACTTAGTGGTGATGCTAGTTCATGTTTTAGCCTGTTTAGAAGACAGCCTGGGATGTCATCTAGTCTGACAGAGGCTGTGTTTTTTGCCTTGGACAAGGCTTTGAGGACCTGCTCTTCAGATATATAGGGTGGGGGAAGTTTGTGGAAGGTTTGTTGTAAGTTAGGAGGGAATAAGGGAGTGAAATTTTCACCAAACCTATTCGCTAGCATGTTTGCTATCTCTGTGGGGTCAGTGTGTGTGATACCATTTCTAGATCAAAGTATGTGCATTTACCTTTAAGAAGTATTTCCAGATTTAAGCACGTGCATATAAATAGTGAGCACATGCAGGCAGCAGTGCCATTTTGAGAGAACTGCCAGAGTGTTAACATGTATGTGTGTGGTAGTCAGTCTGTTTACAAGTTTAAGTTTAAGTTGCAAAGCCTCATTTCTGATGTGTTTGTGTGTCATAAAGCTGCTTGAACTGAACCGATGAATGTTTGTCTGTTTTATCCTGACCAGACGAGCGACATGGTGGCAGAACCAGGATTACGAGAACAACTTCTTCAAGCCATGAGGTGCAGAGTTGAAGGTAATGGCAGATTAAGCTAGTTGAGTGAAATAGAGCTCAGACAAACAAAAAAAAGACCAGAAATGAACATAAGGTAAAGAAAACCGCACGGATTATTTATTTGGCAAAGAAAATGAAACAGCACATTTATAAGGCACAAAAATCATTATTAATCAAATGAGTAGCACAAAACATATTATTAATCAAATGAAAGACACAAGCCACATTACTAATTAAACAACATATTTTAAACTATGATATTTGATAAAACTAACAGAACAAAACCAATAATCCAAAAAGATGCCACGCAGTAATAGGACCCGGAACTCACTGGCAAGAATAATTGTAATTAAAACCACTTTTAATGAAGTAAAAAACACTGAACAATACTTTAAAAACTTACCTTTCAAAACATCATAAAGATGTTCATAGACCCTTCTTCTCAGAGGTCTCTCCATTTTCCCCACATAAAAACTGTGACAGTGCATGCATAGCCCTAAGTAGACTACTCCCTTTGCTCCACAATTAAAATATTTAGTGGCGCTAAATCTAAATTTTCTAGAGGGAATATAAATTGTATCTCGGTTAATCATAGAGCTACACTGTTTGCAACTATGACATTTGTGTGTACCTGTTCTTAATTTATATGCTGCAAGCCCAGGTTTTCTTTTAATCTCAAATAATTCTTTCAAATTAACATCTCTTTTCCTTATAAAGTGGGGATGCTCAGAGACAAATTGGTTTATTTCTTCATTTAAGGTGAGTATCGGCCAATATTTAGATATAATGTGCTCAACATCATTAGAGTTAGCTGAAAAAGTGTGAATAAAATTGTTATTCTGCACTTCTAGCTGCTCTACTGATGTCTTTTGATCCAGAGTAGTGGATGACACTCCTATTAAGGGGGAGTATTTCGTTTCCCTATTTATCAAAACTTCTTGACTCATACCATCAATCAGGGATATAGGATATCCCTTCTCTACAAAAAGTGTCCTAAGAGTACGTACTTTACTCTATAAAACTTTCAAGGGAGCTGGACATTCTAGATGCTCGAAGAAGCTGTCCTTTAACAATGCCTTTTTTCTGATAAAAGGGGTGTCCACTGTCATAGTGGAGGTACGAATTAGAAAACGTGGCCTTCCTGAATAGCTTGGATTGAAAACATTGATTATCATAATCTTTAAATAATGTTATGTCTAAGTAGTTGAGTTGGTCTTGATCAATCTTATAGGTAAATCTCAAAAAATCTGTACTATTATTAATATAGTTCAAAAATTCTTTTAAATTTTCATCAGTGCCCTTCCATAACAGACAAATGTCGTCCAAATACCTCCTGTAATGTACTATATATTCGGACCATTGATTAACAAGCATGTGGTTCTTCTCCCAGTGGTGCAACACAATGTTAGCATATAGTGAAGCACACGGGGCCCCATTGCTACCCCTTTCCTTTGGCGACAGAATTCACCATTAAAATAAATAAAATTATTTTCAAGAATAACTTCCATGAATTCCAACACCAAGTTAGTAATCTTGTTATCAAGAGCAGCTTCAGTTACCAAAACGTCTCTGAACCATTCAAGGCCTATTTTATGGGGGATACTTGGAAAAAGCTCAACGATACCTATGGTGACCATAAGTAAATTTGTGTTAAACATCCATTGATCTATTCCTTTTAAAAAATCCCAGGAATATTTACAAATGTGCGTAATAGAAGCTAGAAATCTTTTCACACTAAAATCAACAAATTTTGCAAGAGGCTCAGTGATGCTCCCTGCTCCCAAAACTATTGGCCGAAATCTGATTGGATCAAGGCCCTTGTGGGTTTTGGGGATACTAAAGATAACCGGAATTCTTGGTCTATCCACATGCAGCAAGTTATATAAATGTTCATTGATTACCCCTTGCAATAAGTGGTCATGTAAAAGAAAACTGATTTTAGAATGTGCAATATTAATTTCATTTCTAGAAACCAGTTCATACTGATCTATGTCCTGTAACATATTGTATAAATGTGAGTCGTAACCAACCTTGTACATACCCCCTCCTTTGTCTGGTTTCATGACCCTACATGCTTCCTGTTTCAGATAATCAATCAGCTGTGTCTCACTAGCATTCAGGTTGGTGGGGTAATTGCTGGACTTGTCATATTTCATCTTCCTAATGTCCTTTTTGACCAGTTCTTCAAAAAGCTTAAGGGAGGGGTGAGTGGGGTGATTGAATGTACTAGCCCTGGATAGCCCCATTTTCATGTGAATTTGTCCTTTAAAAAATAAGTTGAGATTTAACTGCCTAATAAATAGTTTAACATCAATTAATGTATTAGTAAAGTTTGACGGGCGGGAGGGAACAAAATGGAATCCCTTAGTGAATAAATCAAAATAGCCCTGGGTAGGTGTTATCTCCTGAGGTATCAACAACAGGGTTGGAACAACCCCCAGAAATAGACCCTTTAAGAATTTCTATTTTTCATATGGACTCACAAGAAGTACATAATAAACAAATTGTATTTAGAAATGGTAATTTTACTATTTTCAACTTTACGGAGATAACACCTACCCAGGACTATTTTGATTTATTCACTAAGAGATTCCATTTTGTTCCCTCCCGCCCCTCAAACTTTACTAATACATTAATTGATGTTAAACTATTTATTAGGCAGTTAAAACTCAACTTATTTTTTAAAGGACAAATTCACATGAAAATGGGGCTATCCAGGGCTAGTACATTCAATCCCCCCACTCACCCCGCCCTTAAGGTTTTTGAAGAACTGGTCTAAAAGGACATTAGGAAGATGAAATATGACAAGTCCAGCAATTACCCCACCAACCTGAATGTTAGTGAGACACAGCTGATTGATTATCTGAAACAGGAAGGGTGTAGGGTCATGAAAGCCGACAAAGGAGGGGGTGTGGTGTTGATGTACAAGGTTGATTATGACTCACATTTACACAATATGTTACAGAACATAGATCAGTATGAACTGGATTCTAGAAATGAAATTAATATTGCACATTCTAAAATCAGTTTTCTTTTACACGACCACTTATTGCAAGGGGTAATCAATGAACGTTTATATAACTTTCTGCATGTGGCTAGACCAATAATTCCGGTTATCTTTGGTATCCCCAAAACCCACAAGAGCCTTGATCCAATCCGATTTAGGCCAATAGTTTCGGGAGCAGGGAACATCACTGAGCCTCTTGCAAAATTTGTTGATTTTAGTGTGAAAAGATTTCTAGCTTCTATTACACACATTTGTAAAGATTCCTGGGATTTTTTAAAAGGAATAGATCAACGGATGTTTAACACAAATTTACTTATGGTCACCATAGATATTGTTGAGCTTTTTCCAAGTATCCCCCATAAAATAGGCCTTGAATGGTTCAGAGAAGTTTTGGTAACTGAAGCTGCTCTTGATAACAAGATTACTAACTTGGTGTTGGAATTCATGGAAATTATTCTTGAAAATAATTTCATTCATTTTAATGGTGAATTCTATTGCCAAAGGAAAGGGGTAGCAATGGGGCCCCCGTGTGCTTCACTATATGCTAACATTGTGTTGCACCACTGGGAGAAGAACCACATGCTTGTTAATCAATGGTCTGAATATATAGTACATTACAGGAGGTATTTGGACGACATTTGTCTGTTATGGAAGGGCACTGATGAAAATTTCAAATAATTTTTGAACTATATTAATAATAGTACGGATTTTTTGAGATTTACCCATAAGATTGATCAAGACCAACTCAACTACTTAGACGTAACATTATTTAAAGATTATGATAATCAATGTTTTCAATCCAAGCTATTTAGGAAGGCCATGTTTTCTAATTGCACTCCACTATGACAGTGGACACCCCTTTTATCAGAAAAAAGGCATTGTTAAAGGACAGCTTATTCGAGCATCTAGAATGCCCAGCTCCCTTGAAAGTTTTATAGAGGAAGTACATACTCTTAGGACACTTTTTGTGGAGAAGGGATATCCTATATCCCTGATTGATGGTATGAGTCAAGAGGTTTTGATAAATAGGGAAACAAAATACTCCCCCTTAATAGGAGTGTCATCCACTACTCTGGATCAAAAGACATCAGTAGAGCAGCTAGAAGTGAAGAATAATAATTTTATTCACACATTTTCAGCTAACTCTTATGATGTTGAGCACATTATATCTCAATATTGGCCAATACTCACCTTAAATGAAGAAATAAACCAATTTGTCTCTGAGCATCCCCACTTTATAAGGAAAAGAGTTGTTAATTTGAAAGAATTATTTGAGATTAAAGGAAAACCTGGGCTTGCAACATGTAAATTAAGAACAGGTACATACAAATGTGGTAGTTGCAAACAGTGTAGCGCTATGATTAACCGAGATACAATCTATATTCCCTCTAGAAAATTTATATTTAGCTCCACTAAATATTTTAATTGTGGAGCAAAGGGAGTACTCTACTTAGGGCTATGCATGCACTGTCACAGTTTTTATGTGGGGAAAACGGAGAGACATCTGAGAAGAAGGGTCTATGAACATCTTTATGATGTTTTAAAAGATAAGTTTTTAAAGTATTGTTCAGTGTTTTTTTACTTCATTAAAGGCAGTTTTAATTACAATTATTCTTGCCAGTGAGTTCCGGGTCCTATTACTGCATGGCATCTTTTTGGATTATTGGTTTTGTTCTACTTGCTTTTTTTGTGGTTTTGACACGTCCATGGCAGAAGGAACGGAACAGGTGACCATTTTGGAGACACATATTCTCCTCAGGGATGACTCTGATGATGCCCCTGTAACCCGAGGTGAGTTTAAGCAAGTGATGGCTTTATTAACTCAACTCACGAGTAGCATCAATGAGTGTACCGGGGATCCTATTTCAGGATTGCCTTGTAACCAACTACAGCTTACAGATTTAAGAAGAAAGCATGTCATTTCCTCTCCGCCGAAGGCGGCTAGTAACATGCAAAATGAACTTCCTGGTAGTATTCCACAGAGCAATGGCATATTTCATGTACTGCTTACAAGAACAGGTAATGCACAGAAAAACAAAGTGGATATTAGCAACAAGGATTGTAATTTTGGTGTCTGGGCTGGTCAGCAATTTCACTTCAAACAAGGTACTGTAAATTTTAATTTCAATGAAAATATTGAAAACAACTTTAACAGCCTAAGGGACAAAGTGTACGCATTTAAAAGCAACCAATTGGAGATAGGTTACCTTAAGGAATGCGTGCAAGTTAAGTGTGTTCCTAAAGGTCTCCGATTTTACAAGTTTCCTAACAACGCTCAACCAGGGACTTCTTTTTATGACAAACTTTGTGATATTTTTGATAAAGCTGGCTTAGAAATGTTAAAACTAATGATATCTGAGTATGAGACTAAAGCTGATATTTTGTTGAGAGAACTTAACATTTTAAATGAAAATGTAATTAAGGATATTAACTTTGCCAGTGTCAAGATAAACTATGATAACGTTTTCCATGAAGTGGATCAATATTGTTATAAAATCATGAATCGTAAAGTTAAGAAATTAGAAAGAGATCTTATAGAATATAGGGAGGGGGCAGCTTATCCGACCTCCAATAAGAGGGGATGGATGAACCACATAAATACATCAATCCCAGACAGAGTAGAGGAAACTAATAATAGTAGCAACCATCCTAGACTGGGGGCAGAGCCCCTCAGAAGAAGTGAAAGAATCACAGAAAAGGGAAGAAAACACTCTTTTCAGGATTTTCAGCACCCCCCGTCAGAGGGGGGTGGGGATTGAGGTATCCACAACTAGGTTGGAACAACCCCCAGAAATAGACCCTTTAAGAATTTCTATTTTTCATACAGACTCACAAGAAGTATATAACAAACAAATTGTATTTAGAAATGGTAATTTTACTATTTTCAACTTTATGGAGATAACACATACCCAGGACTATTTTGATTTATTCACTAAGGGATTCCATTTTGTTTCCCCCTGCCCCTCAAACTTTACTAATACATTAATTGATGTTAAACTATTTATTAGACAGTTACATCTCAACTTATTTTTTAAAGGAGAAATTCACATGAAAACGGGGTTATCCAGGGCTAGTACATTCAATCCCCCCACTCACCCCTCCCTTAAGGTTTTTGAAGAACTGGTCAAAAAGGACATTAGGAAGATGAAATATGACAAGTCCAGCAATTACCCCACCAACCTGAATGCTAGTGATACACAGCTGATTGATTATCTGAAACAGGAAGGGTGTAGGGTCATGAAACCCGACAAAGGAGGGGGTGAGGTGTTGATGTACAAGGTTGATTATGACTCACATTTACACAATATGTTACAGGACATAGATCAGTATGAACTGGTTTCTAGAAATGAAATTAATATTGCACATTCTAAAATCAGTTTTCTTTTACACGACCACTTATTGCAAGGGGTAATCAATGAACGTTTATATAACCTTCTGCATGTGGATAGACCAAGAATTCCGGTTATCTTTGGTATCCCCAAAACCCACAAGGGCCTTGATCCAATCAGATTTAGGCCAATAGTTTCGGGAGCAGGGAGCATCACTGAGCCTCTTGCAAAATTTGTTGATTTTAGTGTGAAAAGATTTCTAGCTTCTATTACGCACATTTGTAAAGATTCCTGGGATTTTTTAAAAGGAATAGATCAACGGATGTTTAACACAAATTTACTTATGGTCACCATAGATATTGTTGAGCTTTTTCCAAGTATCCCCCATAAAATAGGTCTTGAATGGTTCAGAGAAGTTTTGGTAACTGAAGTTGCTCTTGATAACAAGATTACTAACTTGGTGTTGGAATTCATGGAAATTATTCTTGAAAATAATTTTATTCATTTTAATGGTGAATTCTATCGCCAAAGGAAAGGGGTAGCAATGGGGGCCCCGTGTGCTTCACTATATGCTAACATTGTGTTGCACCACTGTGAGAAGAACCACATGCTTGTTAATCAATGGTCCGAATATATAGTACATTACAGGAGGTATTTGGATGACATTTGTCTGTTATGGAAGGGCACTGATGAAAATTTAAAAGAATTTTTGAACTATATTAATAATAGTACGGATTTTTTGAGATTTACCCATAAGATTGATCAAGACCAACTCAACTACTTAGACGTAACATTATTTAAAGATTATGATAATCAATGTTTTCAATCCAAGCTATTTAGGAAGGCCATGTTTTCTAATTCGTACCTCCACTATGACAGTGGACACCCCTTTTATCAGAAAAAGGGCATTGTTAAAGGACAGCTTATTCGAGCATCTAGAATGTCCAGCTCCCTTGAATGTTTTATAGAGGAAGTACATACTCTTAGGACACTTTTTGTAGAGAAGGGATATCCTATATCCCTGATTGATGGTATGAGTCAAGAGGTTTTGATAAATAGGGAAACAAAATACTCCCCCTTAATAGGAGTGTCATCCACTACTCTGGATCAAAAGACATCAGTAGAGCAGCTAGAAGTGAAGAATAACAATTTTATTCACACTTTTTCAGCTAACTCTTATGATGTTGAGCACATTATATATAAATATTGGCCGATACTCACCTTAAATGAAGAAATAAACCAATTTGTCTCTGAGCATCCCCACTTTATAAGGAAAAGAGATGTTAATTTAAAATAATTATTTGAGATTAAAGGAAAACCTGGGCTTGCAACATGTAAATTAAGAACAGGTACACACAAATGTGGTAGTTGCAAACAGTGTAGCGCTATGATTAACCGAGATACAATTTATATTCCCTCTAGAAAATTTAGATTTAGTGCCACTAAATATTTTAATTGTGGAGAAAAGGGAGTAGTCTACTTAGGGCTATGCATGCACTGTCACAGTTTTTATGTGGGGAAAACAGAGAGACCTCTGAGAAGAAGGGTCTATGAACATCTTTATGATGTTTTGAAAGGTAAGTTTTTAAAGTATTGTTCAGTGTTTTTTTACTTCATTAAAGGTGGTTTTAATTACAATTATTCTTGCCAATGAGTTCTGGGTCCTATTACTGCGTGGCATCTCTTTGGATAAAACTAACAGAGATATTCATATGGGGCTCAGAATTACATTTGGCTTGCATAAATAGCATGTTTAAAGTAAAATGGGCTGAAGAAAAGTATAATGAGCATGATAAGAGATTTAAAGGGCATAACGAGTACAATAAAAGGGCAAATTAAGCTTAAAGAGCAAGGTAGCTGCATGTTTTTTTTTTAGTAAAAGACCATGTTTGGGCATAAACTACTATTTCCTATTGACCAAAGCCAGTCAAAGCATAATTGGGGTTGTTTGAAGTATCTCAGAGTGTGCAGAGTGTTTGTAGAGTGTGTTCTTTAATAAGGTGCAATTATTTCAAGGCGTTTGCTGTGTGCAAAGTACAGTTATATTGCAAAGTGCAGTCAAAGTACAACAATTTCAAAAAGTTTCTTGTGCTGTGTGCATTTATTCACTGAGTGCCACCATTTCAAAGTGTTGCTTACACTGTGCAGAGTAATTTCGCAAAGTACAGACATTTTGAAGTGTTTCTGTGCTGTGTACAATTTATTTGCAAAGTGTATTCATCTCAAAGTATTTCTTACTCTGAGCTTTTTCTGCTGTGTACAGTTTAATCACAAAGTGCAATAATTTCAAAGTATGTCTTACACTAAGAAGTGGTTTCACAAAGTACAGTGATTTCAGAGTGTTCTTGTGCTACAGAGACTTATTTGACAATGTGCAGTTATTTCAAGGTGCTTGTGCTATTGGGCATAATTACAAGTACTGGCATAAAGTTCTGGTATATATATATTTGTGTGTGCATGTTCATACATAATTTCAAGCACCTTCACTACTGGGTGTTCGTATGGCAGAGGCATTTCGCAGACCTAGTCCACTTGTGTTTGATCATATAATACAGCAAACAATTGGAGAGTATTTGAGCAGGAATATCATATTTTCATAGAAGCAGATTTTTCTGACAAAGATACATGTACAAGGGCATTCATTTTTCTTAACTTAGCTGGGTCAGAAGCTATTGAAAGAGAGCGTTCATTTGTGTATGCACCAGAAGTATATGCAGGAGAGGGGGAACTGCCATATTGTGCTACTGTCTGAATCAAGTGAGGACCTATAGTGTTTAAAACATAAATTTAGAGAAATGTGCAAACCCCAGACAATTGTTACATTAGAGAGGCACTTATTTTATACAAGAGACCAAAGCCAGGTGAAACCTTTGCAGCTTATATCACTGACTTGAGAAATAAGGCCAAAATGTGCAGATTTGCTGACTTCAAAGATGAGTTAATAAAGGACAGGGTTGTGTGTGGTGTTAATAGTGGCTGCAGTGAGAAAGATTTTGTTTTGTGACAGTGATTTAACATTAAGCAAAGCCATAGTGATTTTTGAAATCCATGAGCTCACAGAAAGGCACACAGAAAGGCACAAAGCCCACAAAGCCAGTGTGCCAAATAGTCGCAGCCCTTAAGGCTAAACAACACACCTGATACACTTGTAATAGGTGACTCTATTGTCAGGCACACTGACGTCCCACTCACCAGGCTGAACAAGGAGAAGGTCACGGTGAGCTGCTTGTCTGGCGCTAAGATCCGCAACATAACACAAGCACTCAGGTCACTCCAAGGCAAGTAAAAATATGACTTAGTCATTGTCCATGCTGGTGTGAATGACCTGAGATGTACCTCCCTGGACTTCATGAAAAGAGACATAGAGGAGCTCTCTGAGCATGTAGCCCAGGCCGGTTTGACCCTGACCTTGAGTAGCATCTTACCCTCACCAAGAATGATGCCACAATATGAAGACAAGATGATCAATTTCAACAATTGGCTTAAGTATTGGTGTCATTCAAAGGGGATCCAATGCCTGTCAACCTGGGATGACATGCTCGACAAGCCACAATGCTTTGCTAGGGACAGCTTGCACCTGTCACCCCTGGGCTTTCGGATATTGGCAAAGGCTCTTGCCACCCCCATAGTGCCTTTTTTAGGCTAAGCTCAAAAGACAAACCCACCTCCATAGGTATCACAAGGGATAAGAAACTAAGAGTAATGCTACTCAATGCCAGAAGTCTAAACCTCAAGATGCACACACTCAAAACTCTCCTTAGCATGGAGAACATTGATATCTGTACAGTAACAGAAACCAGAAAACTACCAGGTTATACCTCATACCATACTTTTCGGCCCCAAAACTTGGACCGCACCACAAAAGGAGGGGAAGTATCAATATTCGTCAAAGATACCCACACCTCCAGGTTAGTGGCACAGCACGAAGCATCAGAGACTATCCATGTGCAACTAACAATGGGTAAAACTGCCTTCCAGTTTATAGCCTGCTACAGACCACCCTCCCAAACCCAGGAACCCCACTCGGCCTTCCTGAGAACACTGGAAAATATGAAGGTCTCTCCAAACACCATTATATTGGGCGACTTCAACTACCCAAACATAGACTGGGAGCATTACTCTAGCTCCAACACACTAGCCCAAAGGTTCCTAGAATTTATAAACTAAAATGTTATGGAACAACTTGTTACCACTCCCACAAGAGGGGAAAACATACTGGACATGGGGGCTCTATGCTCCAGACCAGAAGTGTATCCCTCACTGGTAAGATCAGACCATAAACTAATCTCACTGGATATTCACATCCCGACCCCACCACCTGCCCAGAAAACCACAGTGGAAAACTTCTCTAAAGCAAATTTCACACTCCTCAAAACTGAGGTGGAATCCTTAAAAGCCCCCGGGCCTGTGGAAAATATGGCCCAGACTGCAGAATCCTTTATAAACACATTCTATGAACACCTTCAGGAATGCATGGATCATGCAATCCCAAATAAAACCAAGACCCAATCCTCCAAAGGCAGGCATCCTGTCTGGTGGACCCCAGCCATAAACAAACTATACAATAGAAGGAGGAAGCTACTACATGATAGAGCAAAATCCCAAAAAGGGAAGGCATCTCTGATCAGTATTAGCAAAAAACTACGGGCACTCATAAAATCATCTAAGGCCAGCTTCGAGAGAAAAATTGCACAGGACACTAAGGATAATCACAAGGCTTTCTTTAGTTATGTTAGGAACCTGGGTGGGAATTCCCAGATATGCTCAGAATTAGTCCAAAATGACAAAAAATACAGCGAACCCACAGACGTTGCCAACATCCTAGCTGACAGGTTCAGCACAAACTTCTCCCCCCCTTCCCCATCAAAAGGGCAAATATCTATCCCAGCAGAGTGCTGCCCCCCTGACATCTCAGATGCTCAGGTAAGAGCCGCCCTCTCCAAAGCAAAAACCACAGCATCAATTGGACCAGATGGTGTCCCGGGTTGCGTCCTACATGAACTCCAAGAAGAGCTAAACCCAAACATAAAACTACCGTTCAATCTCAGCCTTACTACAGGATATGTACCCAAAGAGTGGCGTACAGCAACAGTGGTCCCTCTCCACAAAGGTGGTGCCTCAACGGATACTGGAAAATATCGCCCCATAAGCCTGACTAGCTTGGTCTGCAAAGCTATGGAAAGGATCATCATGGACCTCATAAATAAAGATACTGGGGACCTTCAGACACTGGATCCTACCCAGTTCGGCTTTGTTAAGGGCAGATCCTGCCTCTTAAACCTGGTCGATTTCTTTGAAACAGTCACCAAGGCCATTGACGAGGGGAAGGTGGTCCACACAGCCTACCTAGACCTCACAAAAGCCTTCGATACAATACCCCACTCGGGCATTATAGATAAGCTCAGCAGCTTAAATATAAACCCCTATGTCACTAGATGGGTTGCAAACTTGCTCAAGGACAGAACCCACATGGTTAGAATTGCTGGAGCTATGTCAGACTCCAAACCAGTTACAAGTGGTGTCCCACAAGGCTCAGTCCTGGGACCTCTCTTGTTCGGTATATATTTCTCGGAGGTACAGGCCAACACGGAAGGACTGTGGCTGACCAAGTTCACAGATGACTGCAAACTAGGTGCCATAATCGACTCTCCAGCCAACACAAGCATCCTACAAAAAGGCCTCATAGAAACAGACAACTAGTGCCAGAGCCATGGCCTCAAGCTAAACGCCAAAAAGTGTATAGTCATCCCCTTTGGCAAAAACAAAGTGCCCACAAATTACCACATAGGTGGTAATCCATTAAGTACGGAAGAAGTAATTAGGGACCTGGGGACCCAAGTTGATAGCAATCTCTCATTTGAAAACCATGTGGCCAAACTGGTTAGAAAAACATTTTATATAGCCCACCTAATCATGAAGGGATTCACATCTAGATCAGGGGAGGTCATCGTGCCTCTTTACTCATCCCTCATCAGGCCCATAATTGAGTACAATGCCCCTTTTGCGATGTACCTTACCAGACACCTGCAGCAACTGGAAAGACCCCAAAAGTACCTCACCAAGAGGATCAAAGGGCTCAAACAGATGCCATATGCTGCCCAGTTAAAGAAACTCCAGTTCTACTCAGTGGCATACCACCTGCTCAGAGGCGATCTGTGCCTGATGTATAAAGCCATGTCCAACCCGGAATTAATGGACATGCTGCACCTCAGAAAATCCAAATCCCATCAAGCTATGTGCTTGAGAGACTTGAACCTCAGCACTGAAATAAATAGGACATGCTGGAGGGACAGATTCATAACCCAGAGGCTCCCTTCACTCTGGAATAAAATCCCAGTCCAGGTTAGGCAGAGTCCCTCATTGACTCTCTTCAAGAGGAATCTTGATGAGTGGATGGGAGATCGTAGGTTTACCCCGGGTATCACTTCTGTGTCACTGTTAGACAGAGGCACAGTATACTAACCTCGAAAAAGGGCATAGCAAAATTCATTTAAAATGGGTGGCGAAAGCCCTAGGGCAGATAGCCTAGTATGAACCTATGAACCTATGAAGTATGCTTGCAAGTGATAAGAGAATGGTTTCAGCAGCTTCTAGAGCAAATGTAGACAGCATGCAACACATGGCAAGCAGAAACAGGCCTAAGCACATGGCAGCATCAACCCCTGTGGGTCTGGCAGGGGAAACTCTTAACTTTCTAGCAAGTTCCAAAACTAGCTCAGTAAAAAGGGCATGCTCAGTGCAGTATAAGAGTGAGTCAGCAAAACCCAAATCAAGTCTTATTGTTAACTGTTGTAATTGTGGAGCCAATCATGAGTTTAAAAGAGAGAAGTGCTTAGCATTTGGTCAACAATGCCACAGTGTAAACAAATGGAACAATTTTCAAAGGTTTTGTAAATCAAGCAAGCCTCATTCAGTTATCAAGAAAGGTCACTTGAAAAAGCAAGTTGATCATATAGAAAGCTGCAACCCTACTTTATATCTAGATGGTGTATCAGTGGTCAGTGAAAAGGTTAATGCAGTAGATTTTTTGGCAAAGAATGAAGTATTTTGTACTGTGCTGATCAATGGTAAAAGCACAGAGCTCAAAGTAGACACTGGTTCAAAGTGTAATGTAATGTCAGCAGAAACATTTGCTAAAGTGAGGGCTGATAAGCAACTTAATTTGGTCAATTTTGTAAAGCTTGCTGTTTATGGAGGTGAAGAGATTCAAACTGAAGGTTCAGTAGTGATTTAATGCTATTTGGTTGGGAACAGTTACAGTTTGCAATTTTATGTATTCCAAAGACCTGTGCAGTCATTATTAGGTCTCAGAGACAGTTTGAGAATGAAACTACTTTATTTTACCAAAGAAGTCAATCATCTAAATAAATGTCCCAGTTCCAGCATCACTGATGCTATTTTCTCAGAGTTGGATGATGTTTTTGATGACAAGCTAGGAAAACTTTGAATTGTGTACTCCGTGAAAGTAGACCCTGAGGTCATTCCAGTGGTCAGACCAGCAAGAAGAGTTCCAATCGCTATGCAGGACAAAGTTAAGGTCCAGTTAGACAAAATGGTGCAGCAAGGTGAGATTTGTCCAGTCATAGTACCAACTGAATTGGGTATCTTCCATAGTAGCTGCTCATAAGAAAAATTCAGATGAAATCAGAATATGCACTGACCCAAGAGACATGAACAAAACATTAAAAAGGCCTCATCATCCTATGCATACAGTCAAGGAGATTGCAACCCTTGTGCCAAGTGCCACTGTTTTTTCTGTCTTACATGCAAAGAGTTCATTATGGCAAGTAATGCTTCATTGCAAATTTTCACTAGTGAGTACATACAGTACCCTATTTGATAAATACAGATTGATCAGGATGCCTTTTGGAATAAATTCTGCCAGTGAAGTCTTTCAGCTTCCAATGGAACAAATTTTTTCAGGCTGCCCATGTGCAATAATAGTTGATGATTTAGTGGTTGGAGGTAATGGTGAAGCAGAGCATGACAGAAACCTCAGGAAAGTTCAGGAAGAGTGCGTAAAGTGAACTTAAAGCTCAATCCTCTGAAGTGCAAATTCAGACTTCCAGAAGTTACTTATGTAGGTCATTTATTTACTAGTGCAGGCTTATGACCAGACCCTTTCAAGCAAGCAGCCATTCTTGAGATGCCAGCTCCAGATAATGCCCAAGCTCTACAGCATTTTCTTGGTATGGCTAACTATTTGGGCAAATTTATCCCTGACTTTAGTGAGTTATCAGCACCTTCAATAGAGCTGACACAAAAATGTTGCCTGGTCAAGGTTAGAACAACACCAGAGAGCATTTGATGGCCTCAAGCAGCAAATTGCTATCCTGCCTACATTAAGATATTATGATGTCCACAAACCAGTAGTTCTTTCCTGTGATGCTTCAAAGTTCGGTCTTGGTGCAGTTATTCATCAAGAGGGCAGACCTGTTGCCTATGCATCTAGAACTCTTTCCCAAACAGAGATGCAGTATGCTCAAATTGAAAAGTAACTTTTGGCAATTGTGTTTGCATATTTGAAGTTCCATGATTATATTTATGGCTGACCTATCCAGATAGAAATTGACCATCAACCTCTAGTCACTATTTTAAAGAAGCCTATGCATTCAGCTCCAGCAAGACTACAAAGAAAGATGCGCAAACTGGTAGACTTCTTTATCTGGCTGATACCTTATCCACATCACCCAGAAATACCACAGAACAGCTTGATAAAGAGAATTTTGATTTTGATGTCATGGAAGTGCGTACTCTTTCTACCACGAGACTTGATGAGCTAAGAGAACATAAAATGACTTATCCAATTTTGCAACAACTCAACCACTTCATCAGTGTAGGATTGCCATCAAAGCAATCCTGTGTACCACCAGAAGTGCAACCTTACTTTCTATACAGAGATGAGATGCTGATGGAAGATGGTGTCATTTTCAAAGGTCCAAAAGTAATTGTTCCTACTTCATTACAATGTGACTACATTCAGATTTTGCATTGTGGCAACCCTGGTTCTGGTTCTACCAAAAGAAGGGTGAGAGGACTAGTATTTTGGCCTTTTCTATCAAAATACATTGATAAAGTGCTTTTTCTTGTTCAGTGTACAGCAGTATTAAACCACATTTGGAAAAAGAGCCACTTCAGCTAAGTCAAATTCCTGAACTACCTTGGTCAACAGTAGCCACTGACATATTTGAGTGAAATAATCAGCATTACTTAGTGTTGGCAGAGTCTTATTCAAACTGGTTTGAGATCGATTTGCTACCTAAACTAACATCCAGTGCTGTTATTACCAAGATGAAAAGTAATTTCTCAGTCCATGATAGTCCACACAAAGTAATTTCTGACAATGGTTATCAGTTTACCAGTCAATTGTTTCAGAGATTTGCAAAAAAACTGGGACTTTACTCATGTTACTAGTAATCCTGAATACCCACAGTTGAACAGCCTTGCTGAACGTACAGTACAGAGTGCAAAGAAATTACTAGAGAGGTCAAAGCATGACAATACAGATATCTTCTTGAATTTATTTAATTTCAGAAATATACTCTGTGACAACCTAGTTGGCTTGCCTGCTCAGAGTCTTCTATCTAGGCAAACCAGAAGAACCTTGCCTATCAGTTCTAGTTTGTTGGTGCCTAATGCTAAAAACAACAGAGCAATCAAACCCAACTTTTTAAGAAGCATTCTTCTCAGAAGTCCAGCTATGATAAAATTAGCAGATTTCTTCATCTGTTAAAAGAAAAAGAGACAGTGAGGATGCAAATGGTGAAAGGCTTTGATCAAATTGGTCAAGTGAGAGGTATATGTACCAAGCCAAGATCCTAATTAGTGGAATCTGAGGGTATAGAATACAGGAAAACTGCAGACATCTTTTTTCTGTATCAGAAATAATATCTCAGCATCATACCGGTTATACAGACTCTAGATCTCATAGCAACCCAGACAATGTTTGTACGGAAGATTATATCTCAGTATCCATTTCTGTTCTTGATGATGTCCTAGATTTCCCCAAAGTTGAAATTTCCTTGAAGACAGTCCCCGTTGCTAGATCCAATTCTGACTTTTATGTTACATGATCAGGTCATATTTCCAGACCTAGTGCAAAATACACAGCAACCTGGACATGATTGTTTTATATGTCTTTAATTTTGCATGATTACATGTCAAATAATTAGTTTTGTATAACTGCATGTCAAATGATCATTTCTGTAAATTGCATGTCATTGAATATTGTCATTTCGTACATGGACTATTTCTTAAAGAGGGCGGATGTAGATCAGAGCATGTGTATGTACCTTTAAGAAGCATTTCCAGATGTAAGCATGCACATATAAATACAGAGCACATGCAGGCAGCAGTGCCATTTTGAGAGAACAGCCAGAGTGTTAACATGTATGAGTGTGGTAGTCAGTCTGTTTACAAGTTTGTTTAAGTTACAAAGCCTCATTTCTGATGTGTTTGTGTGTAATAAAGTTGCTTGAACCCATGAATGTTCGTCTGTTTTATCCTGACTAGAAAAGCGACACCATTGGCCACTAGTTCTACGCTTGGATCCTACCATTTAGGTTATGTATGCAGCTGTAAAAGGCCTTATGGTTATCATTGGCTGTACTTGCTAAGTTTCTCTCAAAGGAGTCTTTGGAGGATTTGACAACTTGTCTTATTTGCTTGTTGAGGCTGAAGAGAGTGCTTTTCCATTGTTGGGGCCTTGTCTTTCTTTTCTTAGACAGCAATTTCCTTGTTTATTGTAAAGTTTTTTGTTGCTGGATGTCCACCATGGCAACTTGATTTTACTTGGGTCTCTGACTTTTATTCTTTTCAGTAGAATTGAGTTTATACACTTATGGAAGTAATTGCACAGGGCTTTAGTGTAATCTTCAGTGTAGTTACCACTTCCAGCTTGGGGTGGGGCTTGGAATACATTTATACCTTCACCTAGGAGGGTATAGTTGCCTTGGTGAAGTTTTTTATTCTGATTTCATCCTTTGTGAGTTTTGGTGTTAGTGCCAGCACAAAGGTGACTGATTTGTGGTCAGTTTTAACTAATGAGAGTCCAACAGTTGTGGCAGTGCATCTGTTTGACATGTTGGTGAGGACCAGATCCAAAATGTTTGCTCCCCTTAGAAAACTTAGCAAATAATTCCTTTGCACACAGTAAATAACATCAGCTAATTAGTAGGAGGAGCTGATAAATAGAATTCCTCATTTAACTAGAAATATTTGGAGGCATCTCTATTTATCTGGAGTGCTTGCTGTACTCTGCCTGAATGTTGCTGATCTCTGTCCAAATTTTATTGTGAAATGAAGTTTTTCATTAAGGTTATATTTTTATCTTTTTCTTATATTGCATTTATTTTGTTTTAAGTTTTCTTTTCTATTGGAGTTTAGAAAGGTCTTGGCTAGGTCAGTTCATAGGATCATATGAGATTACTAGGCTATCACCTTGAAATTCATTTTAATTCTAGTTGTTTCATCCCAAAGTAATACCACAGAAATGCTAGTCAATACCCAATATTGCATTTAGTGATGACCACCCATGTCCAGGAGGGTTGTGGGCTCTATCCCTGGTAAGGATTTATGGTGCCCCATTCACTCGTTCAGGTTCCTCTAGAACAGTGTCATTGAGGTACTCTTTTTCACATGAATTGGTAGCCTGTTCCAAAGATGTGGTAGTTGCTGGCAGATAAATATGTCCCTCCAGCATGTCCTATTTAAGTCACAGGCCATATTTAGGTCCCTGGAATGGGTAGTCCTAGCCCTGTTTGATTTATGGATATGTAGCAAGTTCGTTAGGTTTGGGTCTTGGATTGCTCTGTTGACCAGGCATAAGTCTCCCCTTAGAAGTCTATAAGATACTGAACATACTGACTGGGACTTTAGTTGGTCTGTGTAAGGCACATGCTGGAGCCCCTTGATCTTCTTTGTTAGAAACCTCTGAGGTCTCTCTAATTGCTGCAGGTGCTTAGTATGGTACATGCCAAATGAGGCATTATACTCAATTATGGGCTGGATAAGTCATGGGTATAGGGGGTTATAACTCCTTTTGCTCTCAAGATGATGTCTTTACTAATCAAGTGTACTACATAGAAATCTTTCCTTGCTACAGCAGACACATAGTGGTGGTAGTTAAAGTAGCAGTCAACCTGTGATCACAAGCCCCTTATCATTTCATGGGTACTTAGGGTATTGTTGTTGATTTGATAGTGTGAGGGGACATTGTTTGTGCTGAAGGGAATGATGATGCATTTCTTTGCATTCAGATTGAGACTGTGACTAATACACCAGGTGTTGGTCTGTGCAAGGGCAATCTGGAGTATACTGACATCATTTGGGGATTCAATGATTGCCAGTCAATAAACACCTTCCTCGCAAGTATGGCAAGTGCCACTGGCCCATAACTCCAAAATCAATTTGAAAAACCAAGGCCAGCACTATGTTGTGTTGCCAAGAATCTATTTAACTATGTAAACACCATAATACTACTTGGGGTAAGAAACCCTAGAAATACACCAAAAAACAAACAAACTGGTTTCGGTTATCCCAGCCTTTTTCAGTGCAAATACAAAAAATAATGAATTGAGGCAGAGCAAAGATTATTTATAGATACTGGTTAATTAATTGTTAAACAACATCCGATTAATTGTTATAAATGCTCATTCAAACCAGGGCTAAAAATCCCACCCAAATTAATTATCCATTTCTTCTCCTTAGCATTTAGTATCAAGTGCCAACCCCCTTTAGATGTCCTGTCCCCAATAATCCTGTCAATAACTGTAAAGTACAAAGAAGAAGTAGGGTGCTTGAGTGTATGTTTGTATAATGCACTAGCCAGTTTGTGATTCCTGACATCGCTCATGTGTTCAGAAATCCTAATTCTAAGTGGCCTGGAAGTCTGACCCACATAGAAGGCTGAGCAAGAGCAAGAAACAATGTATATAACCCAGTCCAAACCACAATTGGCTAGAAACTTAATGTCAAATGCCTGGGCTGTGTTTTTACTGGTAAATTGTTTTTGTTTTCAGGACTCTAGGGCAATGTGTACAATGACCACATGGATAGGTCCCAAATAGTTTTTCCCCTGTCAATATATGTTGAGCTGAATCCAAAAAATTGGAATGATGTTTATAAAGACTCAAATGGGAATCTAAAGTTTTCCTCCGAAGAAAAGTGAAGTAACATCTGTCCCCAATAACTGAGGTCAATTTGTTGTCAGCCAACAAAATGTTCCAATGTTTCTGCACTATGTTCATAAGTACCCCTTTGTTGTGACCATATGTGATGACCATCCTCAAAACATTTTGGTCTGCTGTTGTTTTAGTTTTATATTGTAAAAGATTGTCCCTAACCTGTGTAGTGGCCCATCCACTGGCCATGGCGATGTTCCCTGATTTATAACCTCTGTTCCGAAATCTACAGACAAGATCCTCTTTGTATTTATTAAACGTAATATCATCTGAACATATATGTCTGACCCTTAAGAACTGAGATTTAGGAATGTTACGTATCACATGTTGAGGGTGGAGGCTGGTGGCATGGAGTAAGGAATTATATTGAGGGTATTTTCTATAAATTTGTGTACTTAAGGTGTTATCCACATATCTTGAGATGGTCACATCCAAGAGTGTTATTTCCTGTAAATGGAAATTGACCTTGAACTCAATCCCCCACTTATTCTGGTTAAGATATTCTACAAACTCCAAAGGATAAGCCACATCAGCCCTTCACACCATCCAACAATCATCCAGGTACCACCTCCAAATGTCCATTTCCCCCAAATAGATGTTATGGTTGGGATCATAAATTAATTCAGCCTTTTGATAAGCCATAAACAAATCGGCATAAATGGGGGCAAATGATACCCCCATTGCTGTGTCCTGTAGCTGCCAATAACTTTGCCCATGAAAGTGAAATACATTCTTCGTAAAGACATGTTCAGCCAAACATACCAAGAATGTATTGAATCCAGGTTGATACAAGGCACTTTTATCCAGCCAAAATTGTAGGGCCGATATTCCTTTCCAATGGGGAATATTGGTATATAACACAGTGACGTCTAATATGCATAAAAGCCAGATAAATTCCAACTGCATACTGGACACAATTTCCAAACATTGTGTGGTATCCTGAATGCGTGATCTGACCCATCCCAAAAGCGGTTTCAAATATAGGGTCAGATAAACAGATAATGGTTTGGTCAATGGTTTGGCGGGCACTGGGGATCTTTATGTATCTTCAGAAGAAAGTATACATATTGTAGTCTGTGATCTTTCACTGAAAGATGATATACATCCAGTTCTGTAATAAAGCCTTCCTGTTTGGCTTCAAATAGAAAGCTATCAATCTCAACTTTAAATTTAGCTGTAGGGTCCAATGGCATAGACATATAATATCTGGCATCCATAAGTTGTCTTAGTGCCTCATGTTAATAACTATCCCAGTCCATTACCACTGCTGCCCCTCCTTTGTCTGCTGGTAAAATTACCAGATTTTTATTATTTTTTAACTACAACAGAGCTGACTGTCCGATATTTGAGAGGTTATGTTGGAGAATATCATATTCATGGGTGTTATAATGCAGATCTTTAAGAATGCTTGAATGAAACATCGACACTTGATTCCACATAGGTGGCATAAACATGGACTTGTGAAATTTGAATGAATTGGTATTGGTAATATCAGGTACAGAATCAAAATGCAATTTCAAATTAATCAGTCTACAAAAAGAAATAACATCAGAGGCCAAAGAATCTGCAGTCACAAGAAACCAGGAACATAATTAATACCTTTAGTAAGAAGCAATATTTGTGCCTCAGACAGCACCACAAAGGAAATGTTATGTATGATATTACATTCTTTTGACATCTGGTCATGACTTTGAGGATGTTCTCTAGATTGTTTTGTGTGCCTATGTTTCCTCCCCTCACTTCTGGTCCTGACCCTAAAGGGTGTCTGGTGCTGCGGAGAAGTTGCTGTCCACATCAGTGGCAGAAGAAGAATCCTCTCCCTAAGTAAAACTCATGGAATTTTTAGTTTTCTTCAGAATAGACAGGGCAAAAACTATTTCGGACCTATGCATGTGGTCATTGTACACATTGCCCAAGAGTTCTGAAAACAAAACAATTTACCAGTAAAAACCCAGCCCAGGTATTTGAAATTAAGTTTCCAGCCAATTGTGATTCAGACTGGGTTATATACCTTGTCTCTTGCTCTTACTCAGCCTTCTATGTGAGTCAGACATCCAGGCCACTTAGAATTAGGATCTCTGAACACGAGTGATGTCAGGAATCACAAATTGGCTAGTGCATTATACAAACATACCCCCAGATTCATGAAGCTCGGCGCAAGGCCAGTGTAAGGCTTGCGCCAGCCGTGCGGCGTATATATGGAGTAGTAGCGCCATATGCATATTAATGAAGGCATGCAGCCGCCACAGCCATGTGCATAGGAAACGTGCGCGAGTGCATGGGGCGTACCGAAGTTGCAGAGGGAGGCGTGTCAATGTCAGTTGTCGATGAGCAACCTAAACTGCTGAATAGTATAGTCCGCCTGCAGTAATACTCGTACCTATCAGTGTCCGTGGAGACTGAAACGTATACAAAGCATGCAAGATAGTCCCTGCGAACAGAAAATGAAGAAGCAAACACAAATTCACGATAGGGAATAACAGGTCCCTACCCTTGAACAAATGACAGAAAAAACACGTGCCCGTGGTCCAACGTAGTGTTTATAGCTATACCATGTGGAAGTGAAACATATCATATGCTAGGGCACCGCCAGGAGGTTAGTCCAGCCCAATGGAGAGGGTCACCAGCTGACCCATAATGTGAGGGAGGGTACATAGCTGTGCAGATGTGTCCATAACAAAATACATGAGGAGAAAAGTAGATATATGTAGTGACTGTCATGTCCGAATCATATCCCACAAGGGATGTAATAGTCACATACAAAAGGTATGTCTGTATCCCACATAACAAATGTGATAGGGAATAGAATACACATGTAAATGAATCAGGAGCATAGAAACAGCTACAACAATAAGGACACATGTAGGCCGAAAGGAACAGTATGACCCGTACCATCGACTAAGAATATCACCTGTCCCACTTTGCGAGCGACAGTACCGCTGCGGCCAGATGTGTCCTGACACAAGCATGTAAACATGGCAAATGTGCAGAGATTATAGGACATAATTATCCCTCAGACGTCATGTAATAGTGGCATTAAACAGTTGTTCTCCACACGTACATTACATATATGTCATAAGAAAAAGAATAAGCCACTGAAATGCTACAAGACTAAAGCTTAGATACAGGCAAGAGTTGTGAGTTCTATCTGCCGAACTGACCATGGGTATGTGTCGGCGTGGAAAATGTGTTGTGTCCACCGCAAATGTTACATTGCGGCCAATTGAAAAGGTGGAAACAGTACCGTAGACTGTGGGGAGGCATTGTCCACAACAGTCGGATATGTGGAAGGAATAGCATGGACACCGGAAAAGGTGCCATACCCCCAATGAGTACAACAGGTGTGCAATTCCTGGGAGTCATCGGTAGAAGCCAAACTAGTATGTGACACAGCCGAACGGGTAGTACCCGGGTATACCAACTAAGTAACGAAAGTGAAGTATGGGCATGTACCTATGTGTGTGAGGTATAGCACGTGGGAAGCAAACATGGCAGGGTAGTCCACACAACCATAAAGGTACCCGACACCTGTAGGGCAGTCAATGTGCTACTCTGGCCGTGTCATGGCCCAACAACAAAAGTAGTGAGCTATCGGATGTGAGTAATTTGCATGTGAGGGGTGGATTGGTAATGGTAAAACCCGCAAAGGCGACACTGTGTCGTATGCAGAAAAGGTGAACCAGAGGTATAGGAGGGGGCAGCGGGTGAAGTGGACATAAACACAAACACATGGAGAAACAGCTGCAAGACGAGCAGACAGGCCATAGTGTAGAACACAATTCCACAAACATATGTATCATGTAAATGTGCGATCAAAATGTATAGATATGTCACCGTCACATACCCACAGGTTGGTCCTGATGGAACTGGCCATTACAAATGCAACACACCTGGCCGCATAATGGGCTACCCAGCATACCCTCCACATCACACAACCCAGCCCCGTAAAAGAACATCCACCAAATCCACCCGTACGTGGCCCAGTGGTCCGTTGCAGACACAGCTACACATACCGACCCCTACGCATATGTAGTAGGTATTGTCAACCTAGGCAGTGTCAGGATAGCAAACCATGTATTCCCTGCATGTTAAACCCCCTGCACATTTTCATAAAGCCAAAATACATTTCGATATCGTTTCTGTGTGGAATGGTCCAATATCTGGAATATCCCTTACGGGATAAGTAACCTGTGTAAATAGTAGAATGGGTATGACGACAAGATGTCCAATCCTGTACATATCTGGACACAAGTCAGAACGTGAAGTACAGGTCCAAGACACTGTCCAGACCTGAGTGGTCATGCACAACCCAGTACCCAGGATAAAACACCTTCCCGTGACGCACGTGTCCCCACACAAATATGCGGGAGAATATATCGCACACTCGCATAGTATCAAACGGCAGAAGGGTGAGGAAGACACCCGACATTAACAGGAGAACCCTGATGAAGTGCGAGGGATACCTAGTGTGTGCCGGCGTGACCGACCATACCAGACAACCCATGTGAGTTAGATATCTGGACAAAGCCGTGACCACAAGCGAGACAAAAGTGCAACAGCAGGTACAATATGCAAAGATAGCTGTTAGAAGTTATGCATGTATGTGCAGTCTGAGTACCCGGGAAGTCCACTGGGTGAAGAAGTGCCCAGTAACAGCGGAGGCCCGGGTAGAAAAGCCCCACAAGCAATACAAGGAAATAAAGGCTACATAATGTTAAAGGTAAAATACAAGGCAAAAGGCATACAGTGAGGAAATACACATGCATAACATGTGCATAATAAGACAGTGCAAATCCAGAGTTTGTAGTGGTAATACAGAAATGTACAACAATGACATACTGGGAGTCAAGTGAGTGTCAGCTAAGTCTGGTTAAGCTGGAGGGTAGAGAGGAGCAGGAGTATGGAGAGCTCAGAGGAGTGAGATCCATAGAATGTATAACAGGTGCAAGTAGGAATATATCCATGTGGATGGATAAACATAGATATATCATAGAATGACAGTTTGCACAATGGCATTAATGTCCGGAGTATGAAGTCTGAAACTCAACTGTCTGCCAGCACGTCCCGACATCTATCCCTAATGCCGAGCTACTGCTGTGCCAGAACACAACAGCGTATTACAGAGGTTCGTACCATATCACTCAACTGTCCAGATATTCGCAGAATGACCTGAGTGTTGGCTCATAGTATTCTGTGGCTAAGACAACCTGCGTCTGTCTGGTAAATAGGTGTGGATTGACTTCACAAAATAATGAGCATTAAGTATAGCACTCCACATCCCGCAGAAGAGTCATGACAATGCAAAATCTAGTATTCTATCAACGTTATAAGCTTGTAAGGAAACTAGTTAAAATGTATCCCTCTTACTCTCCCCATCATGTAGGGTTTGTGCAGATTTGTTGCTCAAAGAGGTGGAGAGGTATGGTCCGTATATATGTACAGTAACAAGCCATGACATTTGTGTAATGTACAACTGCATACCTGTAGTCACAACATGTCCCAGAAAATAATCCCCGTATGAATGAATACAGGTAATAGTCAAATGTGAATGGGAACCCCCCCCCCCTCACCGTGGAGTATGGACCGTAAGAACCCCACCCATAATATGTACAGCCAACAGAATAAGCTACTGATAGGTGCCCAAACATGTGTCTATAAATACAGGTAAAATGTTCATAATAGGGAGATGCTCCCTGTCCACATGCTTCATCTGACATTTGAACTCGGCCAGGGAAGTACCGTTCACCAGGCGGACAAGCCCATACCCAGATCACTACATGAACACCCTGACAATCAGAAACGTGTATGTGATACGACTATATGCCCTGGTGTTCTGCATATCCTCGGAGTGATTAACAATGCAGTTGGGGTCCACAGCAGTAGGCAATACGGAATGTGTAATATGTAGTACCGCGTTTCCCACAGCAGGGGAATGGATGCCTGTGTTGTAAGTGAAGCGGTGAGGCATATGTTGATGTAGCTAAGTACTATGGGTATGCATATCAATGAGGCGGAAAAGCAACAGAATACTGTTTCCGGCATCCGTCCAATGTGAATGCAGTCCCGGTTGACCTACGACCACTGCAGATATCCCTGTAAAGTGTAATGAATGCATTCGTGCTGTACACACAGTTAAATACGTAAAGGTGAACCGTGTGTTTCACACCAGTCTGTAAACCAGACTACAGATGAGTAAGTGTTACGGTCAGACGTATGAAAGGCTGTGCAAGCACACATTTATTAAACAGATGTAACCCACAACATGTAAATGCAAGTGCGCCTGTGCGTGTGTGATCTGCTCACAGCATAGTAAATGAATGCTGTTTCCCCCACGTTAGATATACATGGCTCAAACCTGTTAACCCCGTAAAGTATGAAACCGGACAAAAGCATGCAAACTACCAGTACAAATAGGGACAAACCCCAGATATGTGCCAGAACAAACATAGAAAGTGGATAGAATAACGGGTGTGTCAGTAGCATGGATTCTCTGAAGGGTATGCAGTCGTAACCTGAACTGCTTGCCAGTATTTCCCAACGTAAGTCTTAAATGAAATGCCACTACATTGCCAGATAGACACAAGTTTATGAAAAACACACCGAAGATAAAGAGGCAACCAGCTGTACACTCTTCGACAATCTGTACAGTGGAAAGGTATGGTATGGATATAGATATATGTGTATACACATAATCCACAGATGTAAACCAAAACAAATTATGAAATGAGGACTGTACATGTACATATATATATATATATATATATATATATATATATATATATATATATATATATATATATATACACACAACAAACATATGTCCCGTAGATATGACATATGTACATAAATAGGCCACGGCATAGCTAATATGGGTAGACAAACAGACATGCACGAAAGGTGAATAAACCGCTGCCTTCCAAACCATTGGCCAGAAAGTGACAGTCCAGCAGGTTCTACACTTTAAACATGCATATAGGTGTCCATTGCAGGACTCCAAAAATTGATCCATACGTAGTGTCAACTGACATTGACGCAAAATAAGTGACCTCAGCAAATACGATATAGCTGTACATGCAACAATAGCAGGTGCAAGGGTAATGACACATGTGTCGATAGAATGTATGACGTATGAACTGATATCCGGAGAGTGGGGAGTGCATATAAGTGTCTCCACACTTCAGTACCGCTCACATTAAACATGTGTAATGGGTACTGTGGAGGGGTGTCAGGTATGGGAATCATGGGTATGCAGAAATGAGCCTAGGTGTTGTTTGGTAGAGATTTAGTAGGCCCGTCCTGTGGGAGTGATGTGGGTATAGCCCACGCCTATATTCTCAATAATGGGGAAAACCATCCACTGGATATTGCATAAACCATTGTGGGAATATGTAGGGCCCTATATCAGTGTCTTGTAGGCGATTATCATGGATGGACACATGTACGACCAAGATGGTAACCATAACTGGCAAACTGTCAGAATAAGACAGCTGCACTAAGGCATAGTACATGAAATACAAATAGGGACTATATTAGATATACCCCAGACAAAGTCAGAACGTTGATAGAATACTGGCGTAGCCAGGAATACGAATGTTATGAGTGTTACTAATCATGACATAGAAATGTCAGTCACTATTATCTAACCGCACAGTTCGTAATGCCTTGCCAGTAATTTACCAGAAAGGCACATTACTATGACAAATGTAACAAGAGCAAAGGTCAAACGTCAGGCCGTTTACCCATAATGTGTACAGGTTAGGGGTATGAAGGTAACCTGTCCAAAATACATGTACAGAACTAGTGATACTAGGTGGACAGGTGAGAAGAAAGACATAAGGACAAATGACAAAACATGTACAAGTCATACATGTACTCCGACAAATGTGAATGACAACGTATGCCCTGTGAAAGTCAATGTGGAAGGTTAATAGACTCAAAAGAAATGTGTCCCTCAGGGTGTCATGCAGTGTCACCGTTACAATGTCCAGTCCCCCATACTCGTACGTGAGCTCTGCCACTGACGGAAAGCGCAAATACCGGCGTACACATACGGTACATGATAGACTAATTAGTGTGGATAAGCAGCTGTTGGCCTGTGTGAGGAATACAACCCTCTGGGTGGGTGTGTCCTGCAATATAAATGTAATGGCATGTGGCCTGTGATGCCGCCATACAGTGTGTGTATTGGTGTCAGACAGTTGATATCCTGTATCAGACACATACTCCGCAACTGTACAGATTTACGCAGAATGTGCAGAGTTCTGCCTCATATGTTTGATGTGTTCCACGTAACATCAGTACCATTCTGGCAAATTCCTGATAACTGAAGTCATGAAATAATGACAAACATATGAGTTTAAGACACCAAATCCGTCAGAAAAGTCATACTAATGCAAAACCTATTATTGTGTCAACTATCTACGTTTGTAAGAGCAACATGTCAATACTGCCCCTATGTGTCCCACTATCAGTTAAGGCTTTTTCCAGATGTTTGCTCCAGGAGGTGGAGTGGTATGATCAGAAACAGATACATGTGTGAGGAAACAGCATTATCGACTGCAAGATAATGCAGAAGGTATGAAAAGCGCTGCAGTAGGACGTTCAGTACTGTCCGCAGGTATGTGCTGACATGTCAAATGACACAGCAGTCTACATGAAGTACCTATAGGGCTGTCACCTTTACAAATGATGATAGTAGGACATACCCACAGCCATGCACACAGCACAAATAGACATACACACAGCAAAACTAGGCCATGATACATGAAGCCTCCGGCGTGTACGAGTAGAGTGAGAGTACAGCAAGGATAGATGTCTGCCAAGCTATACAGCAAATGCCTGTAAGGGCGTGTAACACCGCCCGTAACATGGACGTTGCATGGACAATGTTGGGATTTGCAACATACCCCATTGGTATGTGAAAGCTATGCAAATATGCGATACATGAAACAGTCAGCTGTCCATGCAAGTGCAGAGTTATGTGCAGAAAATAGATATACATATATATTTATATATATATAAATATATATATATATATATATATATATATATAGAGAGAGAGAGGAGATACAGACATACACACACACACACGTGGCAGGGTTGTGAGCAGAACACAAATGTAACCACTGTACCACACAACAGCATTATGCAGTGACAGAACGTGCAACCGTGAGTAGTAGATCACGGAAATTATACAGGCATACGTCTAGCCTGTAGACAGCGGCATCAAAGGCAAAGACGCCGCACAGATGTTATGGTGAGTAAATACTGTAAAAGCAATGTACTGTTGTCATGCAGCTGGAAACGCACACACACACTTGGCAGGGCTGGGAATTGAACTTACACATAACTACCCTATCACACTACAGCATGACGCATTTACAGAACGCGCTACCGAGATTGCTAAATACAGTAGACACACAGGCATTCTTCTAGGTGCGTGTCAACATCCGCAAAGGCAAAGACGTCAGCAGGATATATCTGTGGTGCGAAGCATATAAAAGCATAACCTGAGTCCCCAGGCGGATGGGAGCATGCACACACACACACACACACACACACACACACACACACACACACACACACACACACACACACACACACACACACACACACACTTGGCAGGGCATCGAACTTACACCTAACTACCCTATCACACTACAGCATGACGCATTTACAGAACGAGCTACTGAGATTACTAAACACAGCAGACACACAGGCATTCTTCTAGGTGCGTGTCAACATCCGCAAAGGCAAAGACGTCAGCAGGATATATCTGTGGTGCGAAGCGTCTAAAAGCATAACCCGAGTCCCCAGGCGGACGGGAGCATGCACACACACACACACACACACACACACACACACACACACACACACACACACACACACACACTTGGCAGGGCTGGGAATCGAACTTACACCTAACTACCCTATCACACAACAGCATGACACATTTACAGAACATGCTACCGAGATTATTAAACACAGCAGACACACAGGCATTCTTCTAGGTGCGTGTCAACATCCGCAAAGGCAAAGACGTCAGCAGGATATATCTGTGGTGCGAAGCATCTAAAAGCATAACCCGAGTCCCCAGGCGGATGGCAGCATGCACACACACACACACACACACACACACACACACACACACACACACACACACACACTTGGCAGGGCTGGGAATCGAACTTACACCTAACTACCCTATCTCACAGCACCATGACCCATTTACAGAATGCGCTACCGAGATTACTAAACACAGCAGACACACAGGCATTCTTCTAGGTGCGTGCCAACATCCGCAAAGGCAAAGATGTCAGCAGGATATATCTGTGGTGCGAAGCGTCTAAAAGCATAACCTGAGTCCCCAGGTGGACGGGAGCATGCACACACACACACACACACACACACACACACACACACACACACACACACACACACACACACACACACACACACACACACACTTGGCAGGGCTGGGAATCGAATTTACACCTAACTACCCTATCACACTACAGCATGACGCATTTACAGAACGCGCTACCGAGATTACTAAACACAGCAGACACACAGGCATTCTTCTAGGTGCGTGTCAACATCCACAAAGGCAAATATGTCAGCAGGATATATCTGTGGTGCCAAAAACATCCCAA